>NW_023501453.1:0-63453 GCF_013396195.1 Fusarium tjaetaba
CAACTGCCTCGACTTCAACGACCCGGGCAAGCCGTGGCTCGCCCCCCCCTCCCGAAACCCCGATTGTGGAGCCAGGACAGGCGCCGGCTGATGCTATTGAGGCCCGTTATGCCGCCGCTGGTATCTCTGGAACTGCTACCCTTAATAGCCTGGGTGCCCCCAGTGCGGCCGCTTCCCAGAGACTCGCGCAGTATAGAAACCAGCCTCCTCCTCAACGACCGTGGACACCGACCGAGACCCCAGACCAAGCACCATCCGGTCCTCCGACTGTGTACCAGGGCATGAATGCTATCTCAAGTCCGGCACAATCACATCAATCGTTTAGTCCTCCGCCACAACCCGAGCAGCAACAGCAACAAAAGCCACAGCCACAGCCACAAGGGCAAGGACACGGCCAGGCGCAAGTTAGTGTGTTGGAGCAAGACTTCCAACGTATAAACACCAACTCGCCCCCTCCTGCATACTCGAGTCTCAACCCTGGTGGAAACTCGTCCTATCCTAACGAGAAGCAACGGCCCCAGCAAGCCGGCTCAAGTTCTGCCGCTACTCAACCCAACCAGCAGGCGACTGCATCGACAGCGCCAACGAAGGCCGCTGCAGTAGCTGCAGCCTCAACTGTTGCTGGTGGACTTGCTTCACCTGCTCTTCAGCACCCAGGCCATCCTGCGTTTGCCAACGACCCTCACCCTGCGTTTGCGAATGAACCGCACCCTGAGCAGAATGGGCAACCGTCTCAACAGCAGGTCGTTGCCCCTGCCCAAACCTTTGAACCCCAAAACCCTGCCTCACCTCCACCTTTGCCAGAGGGATGGATCGCCCATTTGGATCAGAATTCCGGACAATACTACTATATCCATCTGGCATCTCAAGCTACGCAGTGGGAGTTTCCAAAGGGACCAAACCCTATATCTCACGAACAAGCTCCTCTTTCGCCGACCGCTTCGACTTATGGAAACCCTTTGGCATCGCCCATGTTTGGCAAGCAAGCGATGGCCTCCCCGATGTTCCCACCGCATACCCCTGGTTATGCTGAGAGCATCATGAGTGTGGCGGCTTCAGCAACACCTACAGCCGCCGGATTCACCGGTCCTCCACCGAGCGCGGGGGTTGATATGTACAGAATTCAACCTACGAATGGCGTTTATTTTGGCCCCTACCTGCGATATGTTAACATGGATATCGAGAAGGGCCTTTGGCTGGGTAGTATTCTGATTGTAACAGATGCTCCTCAACCACCCACAATCCATATTCACCTGAGCCACGACCTGGCACCCAATCCACGACAAGCTGAGCCTCGCCCAATTTTCACACACCAGAGATGGAAGTTTTATAAATATGATCTGGAACTGCCCATGTCCGAGGCTGGTACTGAGCGTTGGACATACGCAGTTACCTCCCACCTTGGCTGCACACGCTATGAATTCGTCGTGGCTGGGCGTCAAGAGACTAGCTGGCGCTTTATTGCACACTCCGGCAACGATTTCGCTGCAGGCACTTCACAGAACGAGCGAGCTAAGCTTGGCGGGGTTGGATTCATGTGGAAGGACGTCCTGCAGAAGAATGTCGATTGTGGTGGCTTTCATGTTCAGTTAGGGTTGGGAGACCAGATCTACGGTGATCGTTTGTGGAAAGAAGTCCCTCTCCTCAAGCAGTGGCTTGCCATGAGTGGACGTGACAACAAGAAGAATGTCCAGTGGACAGCGCGACATGAAGAGGATGTCGCACACGCATACTTCCACTACTACACCAGCCACTTTGATCAGCCTTTCCTTCGTGAGGCGTTTGCGCAAATTCCCCATGTTCTGCAGATTGATGACCACGATATGTAAGTGCACTGCTATCATTCAGGTTGTTACATGTACTGACCCGAATAGTTTTGATGGATATGGCTCATACCCAGACTATATGCAATCTTCACCCATGTTCAAGAACATTGGAAGAATTGCGACAGAGATGTACCTTTTGTTTCAGCACCATACCACTGTCGAGATGCTACGGAACGTCAGCACCGATCATGACATATTCACCATCACTGGGACTGGTTGGCATTTTGTGAAGTACCTCGGACCGGCTGTGGTGGTTGTTGGTCCTGACTGTCGATCCGAGCGCACCCAAGCCCAAGTAATGGCCGGCCCGACGTACCAAGGGATTTTCCCCAAAGTCGCTACACTCCCCCCAAGCGTGCAGCATTGTATCTGGATGATCTCGGTACCACTTGTGTACCCACGCCTGGACACTGTGGAGAGCCTTGCCAACACAATGGCTGCGGGCAAAAAGGCAGTCAACACAACCTACAACATTCTGGGTAAGGTCACGAGCTCGGTTGCAGGCGTAGTCGGCGGCAAAGATGTGGTTGCACAAGGCTTCTCGCAGGTGAAGAAGGCCGTCGGAAAAACTGGTCTCATGGGTAATGTCTTGAACCAGTTTGGCGAGCTTGACATTCAAGAAGTGCTCAAGGATATGTGGACTCACGACACCAAGGACCTAGAGAGAACCTACCTGATCCGAACTCTGCAAGGCATTTCACAACAGAAGGGAATTAGAATGACCTTCCTCTCTGGAGGCAAGTTGACTACCACATATCAGTTTTTGGGATTCTCAGGCTAACATTTCCGCAGACGTCAATGCCTCAGGAGCTGGCTTGGTTCATGACCCCACGCACCCAGGTGATCACAAGACCATGTACCAGATCATCTCATCCCCTATCGTGGCCGCACCTCAGAGCAACTATGTGCTCAAGATGCTGCACAACCAAAAGACGCTTTACGTACCTCAAAATGGCAAGAAGTCAACGCACGAGGTGTCAGACACAAAAGAAGATATGATGGAGATCTTCCATTCTGATGCCAGCGGTGCCGCAAGAGAGCTCAAAAAGCTCATGGGTCGTCGAAACTACGTCGCCTTTGTTTCATACGACCAGGACGCAGCGGCAGCAGTGCCCCAGACACCGTTCAGCCCTAACCCCAGCCTGAACGGTTCGCAACAGGGCCTGTCCAAGGTGAGCCTGGCCGTCGACTTTGTTGTTCAAGGTGACGGAGCGTTCACAGCACCAACTAAATATGGTCCTGTTATCATCCCTCATTTGGAATATGGACGATGATTCAGTTGGTGGTAGTTGGATTCTTAGGTAAGGGTGCTGATTGGATTTTGCCATTTCTATTGCACATATAGCGTTTCTACGATACTACGAAGACATATATATACCTTGTTGATTATTAGTTTGTCGAGCTTAGCAGCATTATACGGGTACGAGACGGATCGACTTTATACACATTTGGGAAGATATTCATGAAAACATTGCATGTTTCTTGGTCTCGTTTCTATTGTGTATATATGCTTTTGAATCTCATTCCAACGCCCATATATGTATTTAGAGATCGAAGAGTTCCTTGAGGATACGCATGGTGTCCTCAGGTCCGGTGACGGAGTGGCCGGTTGTCCTAGAGTCGGTGTAAATCTCATAGTCGTTGCCGCCCTCGAATGTCTTGTCGCCAAAGAAGTGGATGGTCTTGTAGGCGATACCGTCAGGCTTCTTGGCCTCGTTCTCAAGGTGCTGGAGGCAGTAGGTCTTATCCCACCCGGTGGGGAACACATCGAAGGAAATCTGGCCTCCAATGGAGAAGCTTTTCAGAGAATGTCAGAGATCAGAGCGTGCCATGGGGAATTAGGGACCGTAACGTACGTGAGGCCGAGGTGGCCGAATCGCTCCTTGAGAACAGCGACAAACTTCTCCCGGACCTTTGCGTCCTTGTCGAACGCCTCAAAGTCGTTTCGCTCCTGAGTACTAGCATTACGACCGACGGGGCTAATATTGATCATTCCATTACGGAATTCAATGAAGGTGCCGCGCTTGACGGGGATGTCGAGATCAGCAACGTAGTGGAGAACGAAGTTGGCAAGCTCCTTGTACTGCTCCTCGCCAATGAACTTGATGAAGGAGTTGGACTCGAGGGGTTCGCCGAGCTTGAAGGCAGTCAAGCCGTTCTCGGAGAAGCAAAAGTCGAAGAGGGCGGTGACGGGCTGTCCGGCGGGCTTGCCCAGCTGCTCCTGTTGCTTGGCGAAGTCCGAGCCACCAACATATCCGATAGCACACTTTGAGCGAAGTTTCTGAAGGATGTCGAGGATCTCGGGCGAGGCGTCCTGTACGGGTTAGCGACTGGGGGGAGTATTCAGAACAAGGTGTTTGAGCGTACCAGGCGCGCGGGTGTGAGCGTGCCGTCAACGTCGAAGAGGCAGATGGTGTCCTTGAGAGGACGCTCCTGGAGAGGAGTGTACGAGGGAGGGGATGCGAGAGCCATTGCGAATGTTGTTGTTGTTTTTGTTATTTGTAAAAGAGAGAATCGAGACTGTAGGATACAGGAACAAGGTGAGATAGATAGTAGGGAGCTCCTTGGTGTTGAAGAGGGGACTCGATACTACCTACCTAAACAAATGGATGGGAGAAGGTGGGGCAGGGATGGGGAGCTATGTAGATTAGTAGTAGGTACCTACCGGTAGTAGGTTAGTAGTTAGGTACTTTACAGAGCATGTCTGCATGTACGATGAACTTGAATGCGGGGCAGACTTGACGACGAACTGTTAACTTCCACCTCAGGTAATACAGGTATTGGATCCAAGTTACTGCTCTTGGTGGTTCAACAAAAGCTTACCTGTAGTATATTGGCAGAGCCGTTGAAAAAACAAGTCTACTGGCACAAGGAGAGGAATTGCTGTCCACTGGTTTCTCAAAGATCTCCTCTGGCTCCTACCCCTTGGGCCACGTTTACCGCTAAAGATCCAGGGGTTGTTGATTCACTGTTGGTTGACTTTGGAATCACCCATTGGATTAAAGGCAACACTTTCCAAGGGCCATGATAACTGGATGATCAAGGATGGTTCGAACTATCACCGAACTTTTGAGAAGTAACAGCAACAAAATGAAGATTGGCAAGCTGGGTAGGTATCACATCTTGTTTTGAATGCTCTGGACTGACAATTCGTTGCTGCTCTAGGTACCTTACTTATGGAGTCTTCCTCTCCTTGCTACCCCTCTACCTATAATAAACCCTCGAACATTACCCCTCCACCAAAAGATCTTCACGACCTCCACTAGCGTAAGAAACTTTTTAGTGGGCCACCTGTTCCGCCCAGTCTCACCGCTAAATAGCTCGCAGCAACCAGTGGGCCCCGCCTCTCAGTCGAGGTGAGCTCGGTGAACGAGTGAACAAGGATTGAATTCGGCATGGATGAAGGGTCATTGATTACCTGATGGATATCCCTATGTATATACACTTGGATCAGGCAGGATCTCTCAAATCAGCTCTCGTTCGGTTACAAAATAAATAAATAAAAATGCAAAGCCATGTTATTGCTTGGTCTAAACAGTCGCTCAAAGAATGTATGAATAAGACAAAAACGCCTTTATAAGCCCAACCGAGTTCATGGCAGGCTATGCCATTTCACCCCAAGCTCCAGTAAGCTCGACGATCACGTTTACGATTGTGCTCACTGCCCAGAGAGTGATCAGTCCCCATCCAATCTTGCGACTCAAGATCCATTTGTTCATGGGCACAACGATAAGCAAGCCCACCAGCGTGACAAGCAGTGTGATAGCTGAGATCATCAGCGTCCCTCCAACTTGAATGCGGTAAGGCTTGTACTTGATGGGATGGCTGGGGTTCTTGCGATGCTTCTTGTTTGCCTTCTGGATTGTCATCATGGCACCGCCGATACCAATGCCCAGAAGGATGTTCAGCATAGGGCCACCAAAGCAAGCAGATCTAGATGCCATATTAGCCCAAGTGCTCCAAGGAAGCCCTCCTGTACTTACAAAGCCATCACGGGATACCCAAGCCGTGCTACTGTAATGTCAGCGACTAGATCCCCCACACTGTTGCCAGCAGCAAATATGGTGAGACCCAGTAGCGCTTCCGAGATATTCAAAATTACTCCAACTGTTTTGAGAACCCCTACAACCTCGCCTGCGATGGTTGAGATCCAAGCAATACTAATAATGAATCCCATGAAGCAAAGCATGTAATGATGACGAGGGGGTCTATCCTCTGACGTGAAAACGACCAAGACACCGAGAAGAACGAGAGATGCCAGGAGTGTGTATAACACCATACGGATCAAAGCTTTATGAGGGTTCTCCCAGTCCTCCAAGGTATTGGCCCAAAACACAAGGACAGCAAACTGGGGACCAGTAAATAGTTGTAGCGCCACGAGCCATCGGTTCCAGCCTGTGCAGTCATTCTTGATACTGCTGGAGGAATGGAAATCTGAAGCTGGCTTTGCCACTATGGCTGGTGGACCCAGAGAGAACTGCGAGGCGGCCAGAGTCTCTCCATCTGCAGCATGTGCTGTAGATGGTGTCGTCGCAGGGCCAACGTGACTGTTGCCACGGCTTGTGATGGTGTGTCTACGATAACGCTCCCATTCCGACTCTCCTTCTGGCTCAATCGCCGAGTGCTCGATTGATATGGGTGGGGCCATGTGCCCAACACCTTGATGATCGTGATGGTAATGATCGGTGTGGTCGTTGATTGCCTCGAGGATAGATGATTCGCCGTCTGTTGTCTCTGAGTCTACGACAGGCAAAGTCACCACCAAAAGAAAGATACTTGGGACAGAGATGGCACTGACAAACTTGTCCCATGCCGTCTTCTCTTTCCAGCCTTGCAATGTAGGGAACAGAGTTGCCCACAAGACATGGGGAGCTGGTAGCACGGCATAAGGCCACCATCTAACAGGACGTGACGGGGCATCGACTGTCAGTTGCAAGTCGGCAAAGGGTGTCTCACGGCTTGCTGGACCCGGTGCGACGGTACTGGGTGATACTCCTCCTGGCGAGACGAACTCAATTGGGTCATTCTGGTAATTGGGCGTAAGCAGTGCTGGCGAGTCACTGTATATAGGGAAAGGCGTGTTGGGCGAGGAGCGGTCGCTGTAACTGCTACGTCGACTGGAAGGTATTTGCAGACGAAGCTCGGGAGTCAGCAGCTGTCCTTTCTGGTCTTCTGGAGGCGCATCGTGGGTGGTCCCACTAGGACCGACAGGAGGCGCTGCCAAGTTTCCTCCTACAGTGTAGGATGGGCTGGGGCTTGATGCCCTCGTTCCACTGGCTGTTGAGCCAGGAACGGACAACGTCGGTTCAGATCCGTTGCGGCGTGGAATATGTAGGTCTGGGTGAGCAAGCACACCAACTGGGACGTCTCCGGAAGAGAGTGCTCTGTTCCTTATGGGTGCGTGCTCACCAGTGTTGGGGTCCAACTGGCCATCAGACCGAGCCGATTCCGCGATTGTTGCGGTGGTCTGCCTGCGCCTGTGCACATGATAATCGGAGTAGCTTCTCCCTGGGATCGTGGACAGCTGTAAATTACCCTCGCGCTGTAGCTGCGCCAAAGCAGACCGAAATTCCAGTGCACCTACAAGACTAGGTCGGATGGGCGTCATTGTGTTTCGTCGAGCTCCACGACCTCGCAGAACTCGCATGCTGCTGGCAACCTCGGCTGCAACCATGCGATCATGGTCTTCACTAGACGTGTCGCTTCCAGCTCGCTGAGGCATACCGTCAACCTCGATTCTGGGTCCGGCTTCAAGGAGCGAGATATCAGGCGGCGTAGCGTGCGCAGTGCCAGGGCCCGAGCCAGCATCATCTGGGTCGTCTCTATATGGCTCGCCGGCCAACTCGTCTCCGGAGTGACCTAGGGCTGCATACACATGGCTGCGCGCTTCGCCTTCTCTGCGTTGTCTAGCTTTGCGTCTCGTGGAGTACCAGTGCCATGTTACAACAGTAACGACATACACTCCATAGTAGCCTATCATCACCCAACACTCCCACAAGTGAAGGTGGCCATCAGCTAGGAAGATCATGGTGAAGACGACCGCAAGAATGAAGAAGCAAATATCGCGTGTGTATGACTTCCGATCAACACGAAACTCCCTCACCAATGCCATAGAACCAGCAACGACACCTGTGATAAAGCTTGCCGCGCCGATCAGCTCTCCAACGGCCATGCTGGCGCTGTTAGAGCCCATGGCTGCAAAGGTGCTGAACACATCGGGAGACCCATTGCCAAAGGCGAGAAATGTGACGCCTGCCAAACTCTCGCTCAGACCAAGAACTGTCGCTATCGTGCTTAGGTTGACACTGAAGAAATCACTTGCAGCGATGCCGATGGTGCTGAACAGGAGGCCCAGCCAAAGCACGAGAGCTGTGAATGCGACGGGTCTTGCATTGCCGAAAGAGCAATAATACAGTTCAATATAGTGTATAAGCCCAGCATCATCATCGTTGCAGTATTTGCGCACAAAGGCGCATTTGTCTAAAGCGTCGTGGATTTGATTGCACTCGGGTGTTTCGACCGTAGGGGAACTGCGCTTGAAGAGCAGATCGGGATCTGCCGCGCGATTCGAAACGGACTGCGCGAAGGTTGTATGCGACAAAAATGAATACGCAGTCAGGACTGATAGAAGGAGGACCGTAGTATAGAAAGGGCGAGATTGTAAGCGGCTGCCTCTGGGGAAACGTTTGGGAGTCGCATTGGGACATTTGGTAGTCTCGTCGACGGGGCAGAGAAGCCCACGGGGAGTGGTATTCGTCATGTTGGAACTGGTATCGTCATGTCATGAAGTAGCTTCTCTGGATGCCATTATGATCTTGAAAGAGAAAAAAAGGAAGAAAACCAAGAAGCAAGAACGGGTCCTATGAAGCTTAAGAATATAAATTGAGATACGATTCAGGGATGGGAGTAGGAAAGATGTAGAGGAAATGTTTGGAGAACAAGAATTGGATTCAGTGCTAGATAAGGTAAGGTTTAAAGGTTAGGTTAATAAAGTGTCCGTGGTATGGATCTTGACGTTACATGCTCCCAAGTCCGTGGCATGCCCCATTCCCACGTCCGAGGGGGGGGAATCGTGGATCGGTGATCGAGAATCTTAATATCCGCCATTATGCATCGACTTTCCCTTTTGAAGCATGCAGAAATCCAGTTTCCAGCATTTTAGCGTCTCTTTGCGACGGGTTTGTTACAACCTAGTTTGGTGATGGTGACGAAGATGAAGGGAGGCCGCCTGTTGTTCAGAGATACCTACTTAACCTTAGTACCTTACTAACCTACCTCAGGTAGACACTACAGATTGCTTGCCACAGTTAGAGTATGAGTGAGGTGTGGCTAAGGTACCTTATTAGCTTCGAGATTGCAAGGAACCACCAAGATACAGCTGATCCAGTTCAGAGCTCCCAGTGACAGACTGATCACTAACGATGACAAGAGCTGCTTGCTTTGTCGATACTGTACGATACGACACACCGGCTTCTCTACCACTCGCACGTACAACGTACGTCGGGTCACTTGTTTAAGCTTCTCTCACCTTCAACGTGCTTGCTTTAGGTTGCGCCACGTGCTTCCTGACTGAAAACTTGGTGATCAGACAGGATAAAGGTGGCATAGACATGCATGAGCAGGGGTAAGTTACCATTGGGTTGTTTGGAGTCTCTGGACTGTTCATGCCTTGGCAGCCGCAGCGTCTGTTGTCCGTGATGTTCCGTTTCAGACGGCGGAGAGTTATCTGTAACTCCGTGCTGTGGCTAAGTATCATCTCCAGCCACAGTTGGGGCCTGAGGCTAAACAATAACAGCCCGGGCATACCTACCGTAAAGACTCAGTAAAATGGAACGGGGCTGTGGATACCTTTCTTACTAAACATAGTGACAGATCTGATCAATCTTAAGATTGATTGGCTAAGGTGGATGAAATCGGCCCCATAGCCCCATTCCATTTTACTGAGTGTTTACGGTAGGTAGGTTGAGGTCACCCCACACACCGCCCGCCCCTCGTGCTAGCAGTTGGCATTTATTTTGTTTACTTAGGCCAGGGGGACGACAACGCGATAGGCCTCGTCCAAACACGCCCTTTTTATTTCCCCCAAAACCCACACAAATAACTTGAAAATGCCTCGAGTTGCTCAAGTCCCCCGGACGGGGAATGCTAGGAACAACACAGGCTCTAGTACGGCCTCACCATTCATAACGCAGTCACCCGTCAAGTCAGTCATCGACTCCCCAGCAACAACTGCGGTGTGCTAATGCAACTATCCAGAATCCCCCTCAACGATGATGTGTCTGAAAAGGGGCAGCGCATGAGCTCCAGGAGAGCTCTCCACGAAAGACAATTCAACGAGATCAAGAAGGCCGCAACTCCTCGCAAGGTTGGCCTTCGCCTTGACGACATGGAGAACGGTGATCCCCAAACTCCCCGCGGCGGCCGCGCCAGCAATATCGAAGATGACGAGGGCTTTGTGGTCGGAGGCTCTGCGGTCACGCCTATGAAGCGTGTGCCGCTTCTCGCCAATTTCGAAGAATGGATGAAGATGGCCACCGACAACAAAATTAATGCGACAAATTCATGGAACTTCGCTCTCATAGACTACTTTCACGATATGTCACTCCTCAAGGAAGGCGACGGTGTGAACTTCCAAAAGGCCAGTTGCACCTTGGACGGATGCGTCAAGATCTACACCAATCGTGTTGACAGCGTCGCTACGGAAACAGGGAAGCTATTGAGTGGCCTCGCCGATAGCAACAACGCCAAGAAGAAAGACAAGGATGGCGAGGATGCCGACGAGAGCGACGAAGAAGAACTCGATGAGGATGGCAACGTAAAAAAGAAGCCCAAGAAGAAGGTATGGCAAACATCCGGGCACGCCCCAAAGGTTCAACCTAACATCTACTAGACACAACGATCATCTGAAGCAACCCTTGCCCCCTCGTTCAATTCGCTGCAGCTCAAAAAGTTTGAGCTGGAATTCGCCGTCGATCCCTTGTTCAAAAAAGCATCTGCCGATTTTGATGAAGGTGGCGCCAAGGGTCTTCTTCTAAACCATCTGATGATCGATTCACAAGGACGTATCGTCTTTGACAGTAGCGACGATACTGGTGATGCCACCACCCTTGGAAAGACGAAGTCCGACGATGGAGAGGATGACGGAGAAGACGAGGAGGCCGAGAACGACCCAGAGGAAGAAGAGCTGGAAGATGAGGAAGAAGCCGACGACGTCGAAATTGATGTCGGAGTCCTTGGTGCCAAGTTCATCCCGGACTTACAGCGACTCGATGAGCTCGATGTTTGTCCTTCTCTAAAGACGTTTGATCTTGGCGACCCTTCGGGATCCATGGATATTCCATTCCTCAAGGCACCCGAGGATTGGAGACAGGACCAGGACAAGGAAAAGACCCCCGGCGCGCTTGGCGACTTTTCCGGTCTCGTAATCGATGGTGACGAAGCAGCAGGCTTCGACGATGATGATCTCGCCCTGGGAGCCTTCGACGCTGCTGATAATGTTGCTTTTGGCGAGGGTGGCGAGGCTTGGGCTAGAGAGGCCGCACTGGAGCCGCAGATGCGAGTGTACGACGCTGGCCTTGGTGAAGAGGGTGGTGAGGGGGATGAGATGGACGGCAACGGTGAATACGTTGTTTCAATGACGAGCGCGCAGAAGGCGGACAAGATGCACGAGGATATCCTTGGATTTTTCGACCAGGCATTGCAGAAGAATTGGGCGAGCGCGGAGCACTGGAGGATCAGGAAGATCAAGGATGTGAATAAGCCGGCAACAGAGACAAAGAAGCGCAAGGAGAAAGAGCCTTTTGAAATCGACTTTGCCGCACCGCTGGATTCACACACTTCGGATATCATCCATACACAGGCTACCAACAATTCGGCCATCAGCATGCCTAAGAAGGATTGGAAGTCCAAGTCACGCAATCTTCTGCCTGACGACAAGCACTTTAACTCCAGGTCTCTGCTAAGCCTGTTCCTCAAGCCAAAGGCACGGATGAGCAAACGACGCACAGGCTTCAGCTCTCGCGGCGGGGGTGGTTTTGGTAATACCGGTGCAGATAATCAACCTGATGGGGAAATGGACGAAGCATTCTGGGCCAACCAAAAGGCCCCGCAACATACAGACGAGACAGCGTTGCCTGAAGGCGACTATGATGCCAACTTCTTCCAGGACGATGTTATGCCATTCCCCGGCGGCGGTGACTTGGACGACGATGACGATCTAGAATTTGCGGACGCAAGGGAACACTTCTCACCAGGGCTTGAAGGGCAGGCTGGAATCACTGATGGCGGAGGGCTCACAGCTCTACTTAATGGAGAGACAGTAACTAATACTGGGGCGTTCGGAACGACACTGGTCACTCAAACGAGGCGTGTACGACCCGAGTATGTGCAATATGCTAGGGTAGCCAAGAAGGTGGATGTGCGAAGGTTGAAGGAAGAGTTGTGGAAGGGTATGGATGTCGACATTCTTCAAGTAAGTTTTTGTGCACAATCGAAAACGACGATGTGGCATTATGCTAATACATCTAACTGCAGAAACAACCTGAGCCCCAAGCAGTGGATGTCAGCGAACCTAAGCAAGAAGAGACGCTCAAGTTCACAGAGATCATGAACAATCTGCAGACCGTATATCCCAAGCCGGTGATGGATGATATTTCGACCTCATTCTGCTTTATCTGTCTCTTGCACTTGGCCAATGAGAAGGGTCTTGTGATTGACAACACACCTGGTCTGTCAGAACTCGAGATCCGCAGGGATTGGTCAGCGGAGATTGTTGAGGGTGAATAGCGGGAGCCATTTTGAGCTATGTGACCACTTGTCTTGAGTAAATTTGGGGGTGGCCATGTACTTGTTTGTTTGACGAGTCATGCATGAGATGCTTGCGGAATTGTTCAAGGGACACCTAGCAATGCATGGTATGGTATGGATGGCATGGCATGGCATGGCATGGAAGATAACGTGATATCCTGGCGTTGGGGGGAGAAGTCAACAGTAACAATATCTAGAGTACTTGTTTTGAATGAAGGACACGAAGGAATGATTGATTGATCATATTCACGATCTTTGCTTTATACCATGTGGATGCCAGCTCGAAGATGAGGTGGTGGTTCTTGAATTTGCAGCCTCCTTTTGCGGGGTTCCTTTTCTTACAGATGTGAAGAAAGCAAGTTTAAATTCTTGAGCGGGTGGGTGAGCTTTTGTGGTCTCTTGGGTCGTATCCGAGTTTTCCCAATGATAATAAATACTTGGTCAATGGTAGCCTGACTTGACATTCACATCCTAATCTCGTAGGTGCTGGAAAGATCAACGGCGGTAGAAGAATCGCCATTCTATCACCTAGTCGAATACGCGAATGCCACCATGATACCCATAACACCACACTCATCTCATAGCTGACTCTCCAGCTCCCATGGATAAAGTGAAATAATTACTATAGCTACTTATGTAAACTTGTAACTACCTATGTGACCTGGGTAAGTAAGTACTAGAGATTGCTGAGAGATGATGTTTAGGTACTGACCAACTCATATAGTGACCCCAGTACCTAGAGCAAATGATTTCCAGCTCGTGTGTTCAAGTCGGGTCCTAATTACCTTACCTTGGTTTTATTCAGGTAAGATACCTAGATATTCAAGATCTCTATGATTTTTATGGTAAGGTAGGGACTAACTTCTAGTAACTTCTAGGCAAGGTAAGGGTACCTTAAGGGACCTGGAACTCTCGAGTACGGAGTACGTACCTCAATATCCCAGTCTCAGGCCCACTCATTGGCTTTTGTGGCTGCGCCATGACGTCGAAACGGGTTACGAACTGGACCCTTATGACGATGTTGATAAATTGTGGGGGTGCCAAACCAGACGAGAGAACAAGAACAAAGCAACTTTTGCTGAGGTAGATAAGTCTGAATAAGGAAGGACCCTTGAGATCGTCTCGTTCTTTTCATTTCGTTCATCTTTCTCTCCTCACAACCTTGGCCTCTCCTTCTATGTAATCGGTCACCCACCTTTATCTGTTACTTCGATTTACTACTACACATCTATTGTAGATAGCGCAGCTGCATCTCCTATAGGTACCTTTATACAATACACATCCATCAATCAATCAATCGACAACCTCCCTTGTCTTCCGAATTACTGGTACCAGTATCGCGGGACGGGACTGCCCCTCTCTCGCCGCAATGATCTGGTGGTGGTCTCACACCCGTAAACCCCCTTGATCAGAACACCAATCTGGTTCCTCGATGTGGATATGCACTACTCACTCACATGTATATTAACATAACGTCCAATTCCATGACTTGGCATTGGTTCTGCCGTACGTTTCCATTCTAACTCATTTCCTGGTCATTTTCTTGTAATACCTAATTCATTGCACACTGAAAAACTAATAGACTATGTGCCCTCGAGAAATCCAGTTACCGACATGGACAAACCTTTCAACTATACACCAGCCAAATTCCTCATGACTTCCGAATGCTATTTTTGGATCCTCTCAAAACTCTTTCCAACCCAAAGTCAAAGCACCTAACGCCAGAATCCGCGACTCGATATTACCACAGCAGCCATTATAGGTACTCGTTCAGACGGTACCACCATCCACCTAAAGACCGAATCATGAAATGGAAAAGACTTGTCATCATCATGCGTGGGTATCGGATAAGATAGGAAACAAAAGGGGTCCCCAGGGGTGACTAAGTTGCGCCTTGACACATCTGGACACAAGCGTTTTGGCGTCGAATGCAGCAGCAGTATGTATGCTACCAGCTTAAGTTCATCGTCACCGCCCTTCATCGTCGTTCGTGTCGTTCGTGCTTTTCGACAAGCTCACCAGCTCTTAGCAAGACGCTCATGCCATCGAGACGAGTCTTGAAGGACCGATCCTCCATTGGGGCCATCAGATCAGGTGCCGGCGTCATTGGCAAATCGCTGTCCACCATGTATTCGTCGTTCCTGGCTGAAGGGCCAGTGGGTGGCAATGGTTGAGAGCCTTAAGAGCCGAGTTAGCTTGGACTTCTTAACGAAGCCTCCAGAGATTCAAGTACCATATCCCCTGGGCACAACGCCGTGGCCAAAATATGGCCTTGCGAGCGGCACAGGGTCTGTTGGGCTCGGGGTCGTCGTACCAGTACCTAACCCGGAAACAGGAGAACCCCGTTCGAACATGGCCGCATTGGCAGCAACAACTGGTGTCGGCAGCGTCTGGTGGTGGGAAAGAAGAGCGTGGATTGGGAGCGGTCCTTCGCCGGGAGTCCGTGCAAAGGCCCCTGCTGGACTCACTGAACCAATACTGCTGCTGGAAGACGGTTCGTGCCGGAGCAGGGGGGGCTTGGGCGGCGCGGACGGAAGCACGTTGGGGACTTCGGGTACCGACCTAGGGTGGTTCGCGGCAACAAAACCACTCGAATAGGGGTTACCTTCCGACCCGGATGCAATTGGCATCCCTTGCCTTCCATCTTCGAGCATGTTGGACAACGAGGGTAGATGCTGATGTGAAACTTCTACCCCTCGACTTCCTTCTCGCCAGGACTGCTGGCGTTTAGGAGCTTGGTAATGGAGTTCCCGTGGACTTCCAGTATCGAAATAGGCGGCCTGGGGTGATGACATGGTCTCGTCGTTCGAGTTTGCCTGGGATAACAGAGTTGGCGTAGTCGACGAGTGCTGCGATTCAGCTATCGATGCAATCGAATTCAACCTTTCTCGCCGACAAGGTGGTGGCTCGCTCCCCTGCAACCTCTCACTACCACTGCCGCTCGAAGTATTGCCTCCCGGTGTCATGGTGCTGCTGCTACTGCTGCTGTGTCGTAATCGAACGGGATCCAATTTTGTCCTCTTGGAGACATCGGCTAGCCAACGGCGGGATGTCAGTTTTACTGTCATGTCAACGTGTGGAGGATTTCATGCCATCTGGCTACAAACCTTGGGTGCGTTTGGCCTGCTTCTCTTTGAACTCGTGGAGGTATTGCATATACTTCCGATAATCGGCCGTTTTCTTATATTCCATCAAGTCACGGTGGTACTTCTCCTTATCGGCATTTGCTTGGCTTTCGTATGCCTCCTTTTCACTTGCATTCAGGTTTTGCCAATTCTCTCCGACGAGTTTTGCAATTTCTGTGAACGTGAGATTTTGGCTTTTTAAGTCTTCCCTCATTTCTTTTCATCGTTTGTCAGTAAATATTCACGAACAGCGAGCGCGTGTCAGGGTACAACTCACTGTTGGAAAACAATACATATGCTGACGGGGGTCTCTCAGGGGCATTCTCGTCAGGCTGGTACCTCGTTAGTCATCAAGTCGCCACTGGAGAAATGCAAAAGTTTCAACTCACCTTAGGGTGACGCCGATACTTTCGTTTGGCAACACCTTGTCCTTCGGGTGGTAGTTCCATCCGAGTGGGCTCAGGCTGCACACTATCCGATTTTGCATCTTCGCTGGTTGGCCTGACAGGAGTCACCAATGACACCGATGGGGAGATGCCTCGGGCATTAGCTATCCTTCTTTGGAGCTTCTAAGGAAATTGAGTCAGTGGCTGCCTGAGTAGGCGGTGACAGGAATCATACCCTCCGGTGGCCAAGTTTGACACCCAATGCATCTCTGAAAAAGGCTGTTAGCGGAAGTGTTGCAATCAGTCCAGTGAAAAGGAAGCATACAGATCTGACTCCTGGATGTCAAGAATGATATCCCACTCATCGAAACCTTGCTCAACGAATGCACCAAGATACTGGGACAATCCCAACTCGGCAAAAATTGACTCAAGGTCGGGAGACATACAGCCCAGCTGGAAAGTTCCGGGGAACCTCCCTCCAAAGACGAACGGTTCTTTTGGATTGATTGGTGCCAGTGTGGCGGTTCAACTTCGTCCCGAGTTCAAGTGGCTACGGTGTTATACAATTTGATGAGAGAGAAAAAACCCCCAAGGTATCAAGTGGTAGCCAGTTTGCGTCGAGGGTGTTTCCAGTGTAAGTCTGGTGTTATGTTCGGGGTCGTCTTTTATACAAAAATGTTAGCCACTGGTATATGAGGCTTTTGATGGTCTTTCTTGTCGGCTGGTGGTGTTGAGTTGATAGATGGGTATAAATGAAAATAGGTGGGTTTTGAAACGCGGGGTTTGGCACTGAGCTTTGATGAACTGACGATGTCTGTTCAAGCTTGGTGGCTCAACAAGGGGTTATTGTGAGATTGATGTGGGCAAGAATCTGGGAGTAATAAGGTGTTATGCTACATTCGAAGAGCTTCTGACTATGCGGTTGAGGCTTTGGATCTTCGATGGGTAGTGACCGATCAAGTGTGATGAGTGAGGAGGTTCGGACGTGCAACGGAGATCTTGGGCAATAAGGGAGTGATAAACTCGGGGATCGAGAGGAATAGGGTCTGATGATTGGGTTGAGGGGCATAAAGTCCATGGTGAACATACGGGGGGTAAGGGGAAGAGGCGTAGGAGAATGACGAAAGAAATAGGAGGCACGTACAAGCAAGATGTGATGATATTGGGCCGGAGAATTTGGGAGCAGTGGATCGTGGACAAGAAAAGCGTTGGCTCCTATGGTGGAGGGTTGTTATTCTTCGCCAATTGACAAGCCACAACGATGAGCAGAAAGAGTTTTCTGAGGCAGAAGCTGGACGATCAAGGGAAAGGGAAACAGCAGAGGGCCAGCAAGTAGGCTGGATAGATGAGATGGGTTCGAGAGGGAGTGAAGAGCAGTTACGAGCACCCCCAGAGACAACAAGCGGAATCGGATATCTCGATTGCAAAGAGCAAGTACTGTGCTGTGGTGGATTGAGGGAAGGGTATTGTGTCCAACCGCGACGAGGGAAGAATGAAAGCTCACGGTCTGTCAGCGGCGCAAGACCTCGTCTGGGATAGATGTCGAGGATAGTGACAAGGCGTGGATTGGCAGGTGATCTTTGGACTGAAACTTATGAGGCGACTGTGAGGTGACAGATCCAAGGGGACAGGCCCCGGGTTAGGTTTGGCTGCAGGTCGGTTGAGGATCAAATGTTCTGGACCTAGGCTCTTGTTGGCGTGTGCGCAAGCGTGAGAGTCAAAGGACAGGCAAGGCAAGGCAGGACGAATATAAGAATTACACTGTAGGGACGGGACTTCAGTCGTGGACGTACGGGAGGGGGTGTGAGGGCTGTCGAAGAAAGACAGGTCAAATATGAGTTGCTCTGTGGGGAGCTGGTGTTAGAGCCAATATTGGGATGGGGGATTCTTATTCAGGGCATCGTGGGATCCAGAATGCTGTATAGATGGAGGTAGAGACAGGGTCCAGGGGAAAACGGGGAAGAGTCGGAGGTGCCGCAGCCACCGGCAAAAGAATAAACACGATTATTAGTTGATGAACGTGAAATAGGCAAAGCAGGGTTTCGGAAGCGACGATAGAATCGTGAGAGTTCAAGTGGCAGAAAAAGAGCAGAAATATCAGATTCCTACATGGCACTCGCTTCGGGGGGTGGTCTTGCTGTTCAGAGGCACCAAGAGAACGAGGAGGGCATGGTCTAGCCCAGTCAGTTCACAACTCAACCTAAAGGGGGCGTGAACGTGTGTGGAAGAAGGGTGTAGGTCTACAATCTTCCGTCAAGGGCACACAGCCTTGGCACGCTTGTCTCTTAAATTCTGGGCTGGCTGTTGATCCGCAGCCTCTTTCTTTTTTCTGTTATATTAGAGCGTATCAAGTTTTGACGTTCGAGAAAGATGAATGATGCAAGGGCCGGTTTACACCGAAGCATTATCATCATTGTCCATCATCCATCATATTAGGTCTTGGGAGTTATGGACAATTGGCACCAACATTGCTAAGCAACGTACGTACAGAAATGCAGTTCAGACTCGAGATGGGTCGAAAACAAGAAGCGTGGACCCCGAGGCCCTGTCGTCGGCTACGTATACGATAGGGCGGCACCTGGACAACATCGAGATGCCCCAACTTGGTCCAATTGACGCATTCATGAACGATATCTGGGACCATGGGCATATTGATGTCGCTTCAACGCAACACAACGCAACGCTACTGGTGCCCGTGACTGTGAGTTCTAGCAGAGCCCATCCATGAATGGATGGATGGATGTGTTGAATGGAAAATGCGACGCGGTGCTTGAGATGGGAGCACCAAATCGAAAGTCAGAAGGAAATCGGCACTCATCGAAAAGATACACACCATTGCTGCTGATGCTGATGCTGATGCTGCTGGTGTTTGCTTGATGTTCCACAGAGCGAGCGGTCCCATCATGATGTTCCAAGGACGCGGGCAGGCCTGTAATGGGGTTTGGCGCATCGCATCCTCTATTCAGAAAGAGGCAATTGGGCATGACGATCAACCGTCAATTTGATTGATTGATTTGCCCCGACATGGCAGGATGACAGTCATTGGCTAGGTGCGTCACCCGTCCACACCAGGCTTTGCCAGCCCTCGAACTCAGGCGCATGTCGGTAGCGCAGCTACTCAGAAACTGTAACGGGTAAGATCTCGATCCCAATTCGTGAAACGGTCGTGGCCTCCCGTACGGTACGATACGGGATGACTGCGTGATGGGGTGAGAATGTCACGCTCTTGGACGTGGTCTCCCCATTATCCTCTAGCCTCTGCAGCTGGCTCAAAGCCTCAAAGATCTTCGAAACTCGCCGAGACGGTACGCATCAAACAGCTAAAAGAAGCGTGACAGACGGACGGTCAGGGTTGAAGTTGAGCTTGTTCTACAAATGGCAACGCTCGTCGGTAGCCAGGTGGTTGTGGGTTAACTAAAACGGAGTTTCTGGGTCAAGTTCTGGTGGTCGGAGCTATTGCGAGCCGGGGGTGTGGAGCCGGTATAAGTGACGCACGCCCTGGGCTATCCACAATCCGCTCGTGGGTTGTTCCTGATCGCCATCGAGCCATCGCCTTTGTTGAAATCGAGGTTTGGCTTATTGATCGCACAACGCTAGAACTCCAACTTCACCATGATCGAGCAGGGCCTTGATCGAATCGCCCATGATGCCGCGCCAACAGGTGATCTGCTTGCTCAGAAATGCCCCAGAACCCCTTTTCGCGGGCCACACGGTGCGGCCACCGACGTCTTTGGGAAGTCCGTTCGTGCAGTGACAGAGGGATGCTGCCGCCAGAATTCGTCATGTTGCGCTGATGGTTGATGATGCCTCAAGTCGAATGACGCATATTGGAACTCGTTCCAAGGCATCATGTGTTTTCCCTTTCTACCGTGACGGGGCAGTGTCATCCAGGGTGAGAGCGCACGACCGACCTCCGGCAGTCCTCCTTTGATTCTGTTTCTCCGGTGCTCTGATACATAGTCTAATTCTGTTTGGGCCATTTGGGCATATTCTGCGTTGACGAGCCGAAGCTGAAGGGGATCGTTGGTTCTATTAGGCATAGTGGCTATAAGTGGGCATGCGATAGTTCACAAGTAGTTTGTAAGTCAATGGCTATCAACGACCGAGATGTGCAAGATAGGATTATTCATCGTCCGGCCACTCAAGTGGCATTAAAAATATTCGATAGCCACAATACGTGGTGTCAGTAATTGTGAATCGAAAGCTGGTGGTAAAATCGCCATGAGTGGGATGGGAATTCGACAGAGGGTCTAGAATCTCGATCCCTCAGGGCCCTGGGATTGGTGAATAGTGGCGGGTTGAGTGGCCGACTCCCCGTACAATGTAACGCCCCCCCTCTGACCATTCAGCCATGCATCTTTCGTTTCGATCCCAGAGGCTTATTCGGACTGTGCCACCTTGGCCATTTCCACCAAGTACTGAGCTTGAGTTGCCGATATCTTGATCGATCGTAAAACTGACCACGGCCTAGTATTAGAACTTGCAAGTTAAGAATTATGTAAAGTAAGGGTCACGGAGCATGGTCCGTATCACTGAGCCAATAAGCTTAAAGCTCTCGGAATCCAAAAATCCCCGGTTTTCTCGGGAGAAGCGAAAGACTAGGTGCTCTCTGCTGTTATGACAGCAGCCTAACTATGTACTATTAGCCAAACTAGGCGCCTGGAGGGTTGAAGGAGGCTGAAGTACCTGCCTGGGCTGGCTGGCTGCATCTCCAACGTCCGCCTCCGACGACGGCTGGGGGTTTCTGCACAAGGAATAGATATGAAAGCTACCTTGCCCGACCGAAAGGTTTCGGGCATTGCAGTTTTTGATGGCAAAAATAAAGACTTATGACCGACTCCCCGAGGGTCGCGTAAAGCGCATCAAAGCGAATATTTCTCCACGATGTTGAGTCTAGAACGTTGACGGGAGGAATAAGTCACGAAGTGGTAGGATTACCTACCTACCTATGCTAGGGTCACTGGCTAACTGGGTACAGGCTGACAGGGCAATGGCCATCCATCCATATCTGATCTTTGGAAAGGGAAAGGGTGTCTGGGTATGCACTAACTGGTAGGGAGAGAAGCAGTTGGTTGGTTCCTGTCCAAACCCTGCATAGAGTGCATGGAAGGGGCCGCTTAGAGTCCGCTTTCCTAGGCTATTATTCCCGGATCTCCTGTTAATCTTGCTCTACGCCTATAAGGTACCTATAATAATCCCACTCTAGAGGTACCCAAGGTATTTGGTTTCCGTTCCAGCTAATAGTTGTTGCTCTATCTGATCGGCCGGCCTTAAGCGCTTTTTTATGCTTCTTCACATTCAACACGTTTGCATACAGGTCTGAGGTAAGGTACCTAAGTTACAAACAAAGTTACCTCAGGGGAGGTATATGCTTTACATTGGGTACCAAGGTTAGTAGGTACTACAAGATTAAGTAAGTACAGTGGTTATCTAGTTTGGTAGTTTAGATTATAAGTGTATACGTGGGGACTTGTATTCCAGCACTTGAACATGGAATCACATCGGATAAAGCATAGGAAATGATCAGCAGCTAGATTTGCCCCGAGTAGCCAGGCCAGGCCCAGGTTTATGTAAATCGATGGATCCTATCGAAGAAATCTCCGTAGCCTATTTTGCACCGGCGGGGGGTTGTACACCAGCATATGTACGGGCATTCTTTATCTAGGCATGTACTAACATAGGTAAAGTCATCGGATTGTTGTGCTGTGCTCTCATCTCCACCTGCGACACTGCGAATAGAGCTGCCCGATTTACGAAACTGATCGTGCTGGGCCACTCTGATACCCGGGCTGGTAGGTCGCAGTCGAATCTAGAACCCCAGCCATAGACATGGATGCGAGCGGCGAGTTCGATCGATGGCCAAAGGCACAAAAGCTTGCAGGCAGGCAGGCTTGCCAGCGCACTCCACCGGTTTGTGTCAGTCCCAGTCAGCCCAGTTGCTCGGAGAGTTTTAGAGACACTCTGATTATTTCCTATTAGCGGAGTGGATAAAGATAGATCGACTACCTAACCTACCTTAGTACTTACTGTACTCCGTACATCCCATGAAATGTGAGCACGTATCTATGGCATACTCCAAGAATTCCTTCTCACGAAGTACATTCCCTTTTTAGAGTATGGGTGTCAATGCAGCTGCACGTTAAGATCTGGCGTGTTGGTTTGCCATCGACTTGGATGCGTATGTATGTATGTGAATGCGGACCAAAGGAGATTCCAAAGGAGCTCCATTTGTTGGGTGCGAGTTGTCTGTTTCAGCCTCGATCCGTATTGGACAAAAGATGCATATCACGGTCGTACCACGCCTGTTCATCTGCTTCCCTGTGCAACTTTTACAACAGCAGCATCAGTTATCTGTCTCTTGGTCTCAGAGACCCGACCCAACCCAACCCAACGCCTTGACACAGTAGACCGCTCGCTTTCCTTCGGGCCTGGCAGCAATATTGAGAGCCATCTCCTCACTCCCTCGCTGATGCCAGAAGCTCAGCTGCGGTTGTCCAGAAGCGACCCGCAATGGCACAGATCATGTTGCGATCACCATCCGTCGTGGTCCAGGCCTGTAGCGCATGTGTTGTATGTGTCTAGACTAATCGATCGAGCCCATGGATCCGCCACAGCTCTTATACCTTTAATTAAAAATAAAATAGAAACTATGGGAAACTATCTATTTCAACCTTTATTCTTTCGGATAATATCTTCCTGTGCTGTCTTATTACGGGTGCCTAATAACGGGAGAATTACGAAAGTTTCCCGTACATCTAAGACACGTTACTAAGTACTGTAGCTAGGCTGTGTGTTTGGGATGTCTTCTTGTTACCGGCAAAGCAAACCTGAAGTACGGAGTAAACAGCCAGTAACCTATTCTTTAACTTGTATATCTGCGAGGGCAGCACTAGCTTCTCATACATGATACATGTCTGGCCCATGTCAGAAGACTTTGCAAATGTTATTTGATGAGCTTCACGTTCACTAGATGGCCTAAGGTGTATCCACAGCCCATTGTCAGTAGAAGATGGCATCGGCCTGCAAAAGAATCCCACCGTCCCTCCTCGACTATTTAGACGAATCTGCCAATGTCGTCATTGTTGCCTATGCTTATGAATAGAGTCGAGCGTCGAGGCTCAACTACCCCTTGTTCAGTGTCTCTCGTGATTCGACATTGACAAGCCACCACTTTCTCCCTCTCCATGGACGTCTTCGACGGCCCGTGTTCGCGCCCGTCGAAATCGTGATCTAGATATTGTTCTAGGCCCAAATTTGCCAAATTCCCACTATGTACTATCTGCATTGCCCACCTTGAGATACCGTATAGATGTCTGAGCTGTGACTTGGGGTATGTTATTTTCTCAGATATTCTCCTTTTCAGACAATTAGTGGACTAATTGCGCGGAAGTGCTTCTGAAACCAATATATTATGTTGCTTAGATTTCCACGAGAGGGCCACTGTAGAGTGCAGGGCACCTACAATTAGATGTCAGTACCTAGTTATTTCAGCGACTTGATGTTTTCAGTACCTAAGTTAGGTATGGATGGATCTGTACGGCGGTTATACTGTAAGGCTTAAGGGTCAGAGGGTGCAGCCATCCTGGATCCTACCTCCTACCATCTAATAAGGGAATTAATTAATTGCCCACGCGAGACCCCGGGACCCCCACCACGAAGGCAAGGTAAGGCAAGGTAGCAAGCGCAATCCAAAATTGGATTGGATGTGGATCGAAAGTCAGCCCGCTCTTTTCAGAACAGCCTCACTGCCTCAGTCAGTTTCTCCGTTCTCTTGCAACAAACAGCGCAAACAATATCATCGCACGGCCACCAAGAGACGAGGTGATTGCTTCGTTCCGCTCAACCAATCATCGCATTGACTACCTCACCTTTCTACCTACCTACCTGCCTATCTATCCCTGATCGTTGCAACATTGCTTGCCTCTGTCTACTGTACATAGACAGCAAAAGGCAGTTAAAACACCATGGCCCCATCTGACACAAACAACCGGGCCACAGAGCCTTCAGCCTCGGGGGATGCCGATATGGCCCAGGTGAGTAAAGCCACGACCTTCTTTTTTTCGTTCATTTTCTTGAGCTCTCATACATACGTATGTTGCTCCGATATCATTTTGCCGGCTCTGAAAGAACAAACAAGAACGTACGTGTGGGGATGGCACACATTGCCATCTCTCCAATCATGGAAACAAGTTAGCAGCAAAACACCAACTACCATGATGGCAGAGATGATCGTCGATATGTTTATTCGCATTTTGATTTGTTTACCGGTTGTTGAATCTGATGACCAATTGCAAGCGCCACCACAAACCATGCTCTTTCGGTCCCCCAATCTCAATATCATTCCTCAACATGCCATTCATTCATTCCCTGTCTATTCCCACTCCAGAAAGTCTAGACCCGGCCTGCCCGTGGAACGTTTTATACCTTTAGCTAGACCCAGCCAGTTGGTCGAGGCCTCTCGCTTCGCTTGGCTGTCTGCCACAAGTCGAACCCTCCTGATTTGCATCTGCATCAACATTGGCATACTGCATTCTGCATCTCTGATCCCTGGATCCTGGGGTTGGTTGGATCTTGGGGGAATACCCCTATCATATCACTATTTTGTTGTCAGCATTCTTCTGCTCACACACCCTCCCGTTTTCCTCTCATGTCAATCTTTCCCTCACTATCCGCTATTGCACTGCATTGCATGATATTGATAGTCCGTGAACTGACAATTTTCTGTTCCAGGCCTACCGAGACCTTGCTAGGTATGCTATTCCAAAGTTCAGCGTCATTCTCCAGTTCATCTCACTCTTTATTCACTTTCACACTCCCTGTCACACTACACATCCTTCCCATCCACTCTCGCATTTCTGTTACACACACCATTTGCCATCAAACCACATGAATTGCTTTCGTTCAGATTTTTGACAAGACCCTGCATGCAACAAAAAACTCCCCAGCCTCTAAATCCCTTGGTCTCAGTCTCAGTTCGCAGGTCTCTTCACCTACCGGCGTGCCCGACACCTAGTCATGGCCATGGCGATTTTCAAAATTCCCATTTTTCAAAATCTGAATCTCAAGAACTCAGCTGAACAAGCTCTTCGGGAGATCGGCACCTATTGGCACCGATAATCACCCCATCACTGCCCTTGCATCTCCAGACTGTACAGTCTCTTCATCGGTGAAGGAAGTCTCCGATTGTCTCCTGATCCTTGTATCACTACGTCCTTAAGTCACTCGACATGCATTTCATTGGTTATATAAGTTCTTGCGCTGTATTGGTGACTCGCAAGCGAGGCGAGCATCCCTAGCAAAGACGCATCACGATATCTTCACAGCTTGCATGACGCAGTCGTTCCTGTTCCTACACACCTCCCTCACTATCCTTGCCTTGGCCTCCCTGCCACTTTAGCATGAAACTCTAAGAGCGATTTTTTTTAAGAACCGCAACTGACGCAAAGGATCCATAGAGGCGAACAAGCGGCTACAGCCCTTGAGAATAATCTTTCAAACCTTGAGAACAGACTAGATGCCATTCTCGCTTCTTTAGAAGCCAGAGAAACTACACACATGCCCGCTGCCATAGCTAAGGCCAACAGCTCCCCGGGAGCTGCAGACAAAGGTCAGAAGGGCAAATCATCGGATGGTACTAATGGCGACGTAGAGAAGATTGAAAAGGATGCAGCCTAAGCGACCAACCATTTCAAGCAGTGGCTACACATTGTGTCACATAATAGACTGGATGAGGGAAGCAGGGTGTCAAGTCATTCATCAGTATCTTCCCCAAAGACTCTTACGCCTGAAATATCTGGACGGTAGCGGCCATTCGATAATCATTCCCTATTTCATTGAAAAGACATCCCTGTTCTCTCACCTATCTTGCGATCCCACGTACTCCTCGAGCTCAGAGGCTCATGTCCAGCCCCATCCATATAGAAGGGCAAAATGAAAATAATAAACATGAACGAACAGACAAAAACCGGACAAAACGCGATGAGCAACCCCGTAGAGCAAAAGATCAAACATCATTCCATTTGAAACCCCCTCCCCCCATCCTCGAGTGGCCCTTCTCCAATCGTCCTTTCCTTATTCTAACTGCGGTCGCCGACATGTATCGTATACTTATGTTTTTGTTGTCGGATCATGTTCGTCTAAATCGATATACGTCGTTGCAACGAGCAACTGGATCGATAAACGTCCTTCTCTGCAGGAAGTTTGACGTAATCGTCCGCCCATCAAAACCCCAGAAACGCCCACATGACAAATATAAAATGCGATAAAAAAGAATTATGTCCATCTCAAGCTTTAAGCAAATGGAAGCTGAGGAACGCAGTGACATAGTGCTTTGGACCTTGCCAGATATCATAATTCGCTGTCGCCTAATCAACCAGCGCCTCGGGTTCATGATCTTAATGTCAGCCAGGGCCAGTTGATGCACCAGATCCCGTGAAAAACAGTCGGTATTGTCATAAAATCCACGATAGGTACAGGAGTAGTGAGTTTACCGGGAAAGACCCTGTGGTGAATCTCAACTAGTCGTCTCACAATGTGCAGTAGTGTTTTGCAATGACAAATGTAGGCATGTGACCCATCGTCATCTCGTTACTGACTGAGCGATCTCATGAAAGCCTGAAATGCGAGAACCAGTTAGTTGGTAAGACTTCGCATATCAGAGAGGTCAAGACGTGCTCTTGCCAGGGGATCCTCGTCAGTGGTCAGAATGGCAGGGCTCTCCTTGCCATTTCCCAACAGAGGTTCTCGACTCGTGAATGAGCGGCTCTCGAGCGTGGGTCGTAGCAGGCCCTGTCCCCCCTCCTTGTGCTTCGATTTCGTCTCGGCATGGAGTGCCAGTTCCCGTTCACGATTCTTTTCGAGCAGAGGGCCGCCGAGCGTCGCGCACTTGAGGATCGTCTGGATGAGGTGGTTCTGCTGCAAGGGTTTGGACAAATACTCGTCCATCTGAGCTTGGATACACTTCTCTCGGTCGCCCATCATGGCGTGGGCCGTTAGGGCAATGATGGGTGTGCGGTGGCTTCCTATGCCACGTTCGTATTCTCGAATCTTGCCCGTAGCTTCAAAGCCTCCCTACAATCAAAACCGTTAGTTAATCTGTCTGCGCGATTGCTGCCAAGATTGAGTTTTGATAATGTTGATACTTACCATGATCGGCATTTGTACATCCATAAGAATGACATCGAATTTCTTGCTTTGGACGGCTTTGACGGCTTCCCAGCCGTTGCCAACCACTGTTACTACATGGTGATACTTCTCAAGAATTTTCACTGCTAATCGCTGGTTGACTGTGTTGTCTTCGGCGAGCAAAATTTCGAAAGATTTTGTGTTGTCAGCGAGTGAAGGTGTCGCCCGGTTCTCGAGGGCTGGTATCATGCCATTTCCTAGGTCAATGAGTTTGCACGGCGTGGTCATATACGACGTGATTCCCAGATCCAAGCACGACTTCAGACTAACATGAACAACTGGTGCCAGCAAGACGATAGGAAGGTACTTGAAATCGTCCACGGCTCTTAACCTTCGCGCAGTGTCGATGGAATCGACGAGGATAGCATCATAAGGAAGGGAGCCACCGCTTTGAAGTCGAGTCAGTGCCGGACTCTTCTCTGAGTCCACAACGACGGGCTTCAATCCAATCTTCTCTAACATAGGCTTGATTGAGGTGGCGTTCTGCGACTGAGCCTTGTCAACGAATAGCACTTGATGACCTCGGTAGGGGCGGATCTGTTGCTCGATCAGAGCAGCGTCGTCGGGAGCAAGCTTGACTAAGCATGTGAAATGAAATTCACTGCCCTTGCCATGTTCACTGTTTACCCACAGATCACCACCCATGAGGTTGACGAGTCGTTTCGAAATAGATAGACCTAGACCTGTTCCGCCAAACTTGCGCGTCATGGAACCATCCGCTTGTTGGAACGTGTCGAAGATCAAATCCAGTTTATCTTGGGCGATTCCTATACCCGTGTCCTCCACGACAAACTCAACCGCGTATTCTCCAGGTCGGACATTGTTTTGCCCCATGCTCTCCTTGATCGTTAGGCTGACCTCACCATGCTCCGTGAACTTGATGGCATTGCCAACAAGGTTGAGGATAATTTGTCTGAGGCGGAACGAGTCGCCAATAACGTAGTCAGGCACGGAGCTGTCGACCTTGTAGGTAAGATCCAAGAACTTCTCATTTGCCTTGACAGCGAGAGTCTTGAGGGCATTGAAGACGGTTCCACGCAGCGTGTAAGGAATCTCCTCTATGACCATTCTCCGAGCTTCAATCTTGGAAAGATCCAAGATATCGTCAATTATCGTCAAGAGGCTATTGGCAAGATTATTGACAATGTTAAGCATCTCCCTCTGATATTGAGTCAGATCGGTGTCCAATGTCAGTTGGGTCATTCCGATGATACCGTTCATCGGCGTTCGAATTTCGTGGGACATGTTGGCGAGGAACTCTGACTTGGTCTTGTTGGCAAGTTCGGCAGCTTCCCTGGCCTGAGTGTTACGCTGAATAGAATCGCGCAGATTTGAGATCATCTGGTTGATCTTGCGCTTGAGCTCGTCCATCTCACCCGATGCTTCGACGTCGACTAGCTTGGTGAAATCCCCGTCGGTGGCCAAGTTGGTTATATCTGAGAAGGCGCGCACTTGTGTAGTCTGTATGAGTTAGAAAACGAGGTTCCCGCAGGGTCATCAAGGACTACTTACCAGGTTACTGGCCATTGTATTGACATCCGTCGTGATTTCTTTCCAGCGGCCGTCTAATCCACCAACGTCGGCCTGAGCACCCATCTTTCCATCAACACCCACATCCTTGGCAACTCGCTGCACTTCGTAACAGAAGCTAGACAAACGGTCAACCATGTTATTGATGGTTTCTTTCAGCACTTGTATCTCTCCATTTGCTTCGACCTTGATCTTCTGGCTCATGTCGCCGTTCGCAATGGCTTGAGTAACGGTTGAGATACTTCGGACCTAGGATTTGGTTAGTGACCATGTTAAACCCGAGCTTTCTGAGCAGAGATCTGAGCCTTACCTGGACTGTGAGATTTGACGCCATCGTGTTGACGTTTTCTGTGAGGTCCTTCCATTTACCTTCAACATTGGCAACCTGAGCCTGTCCACCCAATGTTCCATCTGTGCCTACTTCCCTGGCTACCTTGCTCACCTCGACGGCAAACGTACCAAGACGATCCACCATCTGGTTAATGGTGTTCTTCAGTTCTGCAATTTCACCCTTGACCTCGACCCCAATCTTCTTTGTCAAGTCACCTTTGGCGACAGCTGTTGTAACTTTGGCAATTTCCCGCACTTGAGTGGTCAAGTTCATGGCCATGCCATTGACGTTCTCCGTCAGATCCCTCCAGGTACCTTCAACATCATGCACAGTGGCCTGCCCTCCCAGGCGTCCTTCGGTTCCGACTTCACGAGCAATCTTGGTGACCTCGCGGGCGAACTGCTGTAGCTGGTCAACCATGGAGTTGATGGTTGACTTGAGCTCGAATATCTCTCCCCTGCAATCGGCCTGGACCTTTTGTGTAAGATCTCCCTTGGCGACAGCTGTGGTAACCTTGATAATGTCGCGCACTTGAGTCGTCAAGTTGTTGGCCATGGCATTGACATTGACGGTGAGATCGTTCCACATGCCCTGCACTCCCCCAACATCGGCTTGTCCGCCTAACATGCCTTCTGTCCCGACATCTCTCGCTACACGTGTGACTTCAGAAGCAAATGTTCGTAATTGGTCCACCATGGTGTTAATCGTTTGTTGCAGTTGCAATATCTCGCCTCTGGCAGGTCGTTCGATCTTTTTAGTCAGATCGCCGTGGGCCACGGCGGTGGTAACCGATGCTATCTCCCTCACTAGAGACCTGTTAGTCACAGAGTATCAATTTCGTATCTAGGCAAAGTTGCAAACCTTGATCAGTAAGATTCTGGGCCATAACGTTTACTGTAGAGGCGGTTAGCAATTTTTGTGGTACGAAGGACTCTGGGATATGTGAAATATACCGTTGTCAGTCAATTCCTTCCATGTTCCATCGACACCGCCGATACGGGCTTGGCCACCAAGCAATCCTTCGGTACCGACTTCACGAGCGACTCGCGAGACTTCGCTAGCAAATATTTGCAGCTGGTCCATCATAGCGTTGATAGTGCGCTTGAATGTTGTGATTTCAGGGTCCATTTCAACAGTGTTCATGCGAACCTTCATGGTCAGATCACCGCGAGCAACGGCGGTAACAATCTCTCCAATTTCTCGTAGAGCCTTTTGGAAGGCCTCGTTGGCTTTCTGATGCTTCCAAAGCTCGCGCTCCAGAGTAGCAATACGTTCCTGCTCGAGGATTTCGAGGGCTCGCTCTTGTAGCTGCTTCTGCTCCAAGAGCTGAGCATTTACACCAGCGAGCTCCTGGCGCTGACTATCGAGTAACTTGGATTGGTCGTCCACATGTTCTCGAAGTCCTTCAAGGGCTTCTTCGGTCAGCTGATAAGATGGCAGATGCGGAGAGTGCAGGCTACCTTGGGCGTGAAAGACTTTAGGCTTGGGACGGACCGCCACAGCCTGAGCCTCTTCGCCGAAAAGAGTGTCAATAACCTCGTTGGGCGTTTCTGGGAACCCAGAGGCAGCTGAGGCCTGGCTCTCGAGCTTTCCAACACGCAGAGCAAGGTTCTGAAGCTCAAGTTCGAGCTTACGCTTGGCGGGAGTATCTGGCCCCGGGAGTTGCACCTGAGAAGCTACACCAACCGGTATCGAATTAGGCAGTCGGGGATCTGGAGCAATCGAGGCGACAATCGAAGCCGCAGCGGCGAGGGCCGCGTCGTCAACCATGGTGATGCAGGTAGACTGCTGATTCGCAGCTGAGTAATGGACAAGGAGATTTTTTGCCGGTTCCTTTTTGTTTTATATATAAATGTTTTCTGGCTGCGCCGAGTCGGACGTCCAAAGTGGGTGGTGGATGGGTATGGATTGCAGATTTGTGTCGATGGATGGCACAGCGCCGGGTCGGTGGATTGTAGAGAATACTCGAAAACAGTACGACGCAAGGCAGGACGATGACCAAACTAGGGACGCAACAGCAGTCGACTGCGCAGCATCCTCGATTGTCGAGAGTTTGGGTACGGACACAGTACAATACACAAGGTGACAGTGGGCGATGACCCCGTCGAGTAGAAACGGGCGAAGATGAGACTGAGACAAAGTACAAGCAAGCAAAGTCGTCGTGAACTTGAAACCAAACAGCAGAGAAGACGAGGGAGGGTATTGTCGAGACTAATCCGAGCCTGTTCCGTAGAGGTGAGAGGTCGGATGGTAAACGTCGCGACAGACCGTGAGGTTTGAGGAGGAAAAGATTAGGCTGAAAGTTCAACGGGAGCCGTTTACGAGTTGACTGAAGCGGGCGTAGTGCACTGTAAATGGTAAATGGGGTGAGGGATACGATTGGGATCAGGGACGGAGCAAAGTACTTCAAGACAGCTGGAGAGGGGGATAAACCCAGTTCAAAAGGTGGTCCCAGCTGCAGCGGTGGCAGCAAGCACTGGACCGCAACACCGGTGTGGGGGGTCTAGCACGCCTAGGTATATTTTAGTCTTCCACTGACAGGAGAGTCCTTGACTCCCGTCCCTTTGGGGGGGGGTATGTATGTACCTCTGGTTGTTCAGGGAGCTCGCGAGGACACCATGTATCTCCGAGTTGGGTCGGTGCTGGGTAGATCCCTCGGTCGCTACGCTACCACAGCACAGCAAAGCACAGCACAGCACAGCACAGCGAGACCAGCCGCCAGCTAGCCAGTTACGAGGTGGAAAGGAGGGCGACAAAAGAGATAAAAGGCGGAGCCAACCAAGAGGTGCTAACGTCTGAACAGGTCTAGTAAGGTTTCTCTTTTCGGATCGAATTGGTGTTTGACTCTTTCACTGTACATCCACCCATACCATAATACTAATATCTCTCTCGCCCATACTGCGTACACACGGAGGCATGGCATTGGTTGGCTACCTAGGTATGGATTGCAGATGGAATTACCTCGACTGAGTAGTAGTAACTATGACTTCGGCTATTGTGAGAGACAAATATTGAACCCTGCTCAGAAAAGTTATTAGTTGGAGAATCGCAGCTCCATCTGTCCAGCGATGCTACTCTACTACGAGCTGTCAATGAAGTGAAATTGGACTGTGATGTGATCTAGTCGAAGCCTGAAACTTGGGGGATGAAACCATATCTATCAACAGTGGAGTGGGAAACCCAAAAGTAGTAGGGAAACGAGTGATCACAGCAGGGAATTGTGAGAAGGGGGCAAAGAAACCTTCCATTGCTGTTGGGGTTTTTCACGGTACCTACCTACCTATGCAGAGTAGGTCTGCCTCCTGAATTATGTGTAAATCTCGGTATACTCATGTTGTAGAAAAATGGCATTTCTCATGATAAATGCATTTCCTGTCCCCGATAATGCTACGGATACATGATTGCGTATGCAGTTCAAAATCTTGTATATTATGGCATGCAGACGCCAGTCTATTTTTCGTCCCTTCCATTGCCTCTAAGCGGAGACTCTAGGTACTAAAGTACCTAGGTAAGTAAGGTACCTGGGTTGGGTTTACAAAAGTCATTGTTTTTATAGGTTCTCTCACATATCTCAATTGAAAAACACCCCAAATCTCCAGAAAAAGACGACGTTCTTCGACCCCAAAACCAATTTACCATATCCGTAAGTCGATAGTGACAGGCTGCCTCGCAAACGGAGTCTGCGAGCAATGTCACTTTTTGAACAAGGGCCCTTCTGGGGAAATCTGAGGCTTGATAGCCAATGGCAGCATGCCCAGAGGCTCGCCCCGCCCCTAATGCAGGCTGGCGGCTGCACGAACGAATCGATCGACATTATTACTGTCCGCTAATGTCTGACGGGCACTACATCTGTAGAGGCGGCTGAGATATTGGATGGATGATTGAACGAGAAACGATGAAGGGGGTCACTTTCTATAAGACGTTTCTCTATTACTCCTATCCAGAAGACTTTCAAGTCGGTACGACACTGCTATAGAGTAGCTGTGCCACAAAACCAAACAGCGTCTCTCGTCTCATATGTATCATATATCAGCATCCTATCGTTCCAGTAAAAAAGCAAGTTAACCGCGCAATCAAGGATTAAGAAACACTGTCCTGTAGATACATATTGTGCCAGTGCCGCAGCCGCTTCAGAAGTATTCAATTTCCCATTTATTTTATGTCTTCCCTCTAGTTACGGATACTGGTTTGTCGTTTGTCCCGCAGGGCGGTCAAATACTGGTAGACGGTTACGAGTGGCGTGCACCCTTTCATCAGAAGAGGCCCCAGGGTTTAATTACCACCAAACTCAAAGGCATTTGAGACGCCTGGGTCAAGTATAGGTACATAGATAGTTTGGTATACCTTCTAAGTCGAGGTTGATTAGCCTGCTTACTGACAAAGTTGAACTGGACTCTTATTAGCTGGCAAAGAAATGTCGCAAGAAACAACTCGATGTTGGTCCACCTCCAAATCTTGCGCAGAACGACAAGACGTTCCCCATTCCATTCGAAGGATGTCCACTACCAACAGTCACGAGTATTCATCAGTACAAGCCCTGGCTGCCAAGGGCCAAGGCCGTTGATGTGGGGGGTGGTACTATGCTAAATAACTCGCACAGTGATGATACTTGCCCATCCCTTAAACGAGTGAGAATTGGAGGCTAAGACACCATATTATGTTCAGTACCGTTAATGTTTGTTCAACTAGAAAGCAGTCACGGCTTTGCATAAAGAATGTGCTCTCGTGTTGGTAGATTTTGCAAATGGATCCATCTAGTGTGATATCTACTTATGTAGGCGCGGCTCCGTGGTCATTCCATTGTTGAAATGGGCTTCTCGAGCTGTCAATAATAATACCTAAGCGGCATCCTCGTGGGCTCGTACATACGGGTCTCCCTTGCTTAGGTAGTCCGAAGATGAACTAGGATAAGTATTTCCACCGCGATCTTTATCCGAATTCTTGACCCGACTTTCTCATGCACGATCACTCACATAATATGTAGATACAGGTATTGTCCCATCGGTCTTCTGACTGCACTAGAAAGATGCTCGCTCGCAGTAAATATCCTGGGTCACACCAGAAGGTTGCTCCATCTTCAACTTAATGATAGCATAATGCTATTCAGCGAATATTGTAGCTATCACTGTCCGCCTGGAAAATCAAAACATATATCCGACGATTCAGGTGTCTTAGCACTGTGCGGTTCTCAACAGATGCTTACTGTTTCCGGACTGTCCCCGCAGGTTGCAAATTATAGAGCTGAGCAGCTGGCTAACTAGTACCTAGGGCTGTTGGCCACGAGGGAGCGTGCTATCGCCGCGTATGGTACGTGGTGTTTGCTCAGTACCACCAATTACGAGCAATAGGGTAAGGACATACGCCATGAGATGGGCATTGTGATGGACAGTGTCTTGTGTTTCAGGCAAGGCTGGCGCAAGTGTTGTCGCTCGGTCCGCACAGCGCAGGCTGCTAATGATTACTCCTGGGACCCAGCCTTTGTGCCAGTGATATCGGGGATGGCTAGGTAGTAGTTTGTGCTAGCATTCTCAAAGACCGGCCCTTATACCTCAAGACAACATACCAATACAGCGAGGAGACTTGGCTAGGCACACCAATGCGCACTGGCGAGAAAGAAGATGATATGATAGGAGAGCATCTGATGGGGATAATATCCAGTTGTTTTGCGGCCAGTAGCACATATGAACATATGGCCATATCCATCCACAATACCTTACAGTAATTATTATCGCGAGTTCAGGGGTCGCTCAACTGGTGGGTCGAGGTCAAAATCGAGTCAGCCACCAACGTCATGGTGCAGCTGCGGCACGTCGGTTTCTTATTCACCGACAGGGGTGCCCTTGATCCAACTCCTAATCTGTGTGGACGACATCTTTTGAGCCCCGTCTTGGGCAAATCAAATTCGAGCTTGGCAATTGCTCGTGTCGTTGCCGCTTGAACAAAAAGCCTCTCAAGTTGAGGATCTTCGCAAGGCGCCACGTAGTCCGCACGGTATAGTTTGGACACAAGAGCCTCTTCTGACGGGTATTTCGACCATTGTCACTGTCTTGGACATCTGAGCATACTGTACGTGGGGTGGGCCCGTACTCCTTCGAGATTGGTGGCTTGTAGTCCACGTGAGATATGTTTCGAATCCATTCAGTCACAGAAGCACGTGCACGACTCGGCTTTTGATTTCAAGATCGACGGTCAGAGACATTGCACGAAAGGGATGGGATAGGTAGTAGGGAGTGAGCTACGGAGTCGAGGGCCAAGGGCCAGGAGCAACGCATTCTCCAAAAGACGGCGGCACTTGACGACTGGTTGCTCACAAATGATTGGACTGGTACTCATGGCGAATACCAAGAACTGTCTCATCTCCTCACACTCATCTGTGGTTCTAGGCTTCATGAGCTTCAGCTTTCTCCCTATCATGTGCCATGAGTTTGCTCTCATTCAACAACGCTGAAGCCGTTGAGCCACTACCGGCACCGTCAGTTTCAGTCGTCGTTCCAAAAGAGGTACCCCGAATGCCATCCAACTGTCAATCACCACCAAAATCGTCCAAAACCGGCTCAAAGCAATGTCGAATCGCGCGTATAACCATGGAACCCGCAACTGGCTTGGCCTGGATGACATTTTCTTCTAGAACCGAAACCAAGGGCTCAACAGTATCGGCCCATCTCCACTCGGTGAATTGCCTCTTGTGATGAGTGGCCCTGCAAGCTTTTACCAGACAGGTCGGATTCGATTTCGAGTGTGGTGGCGAGGAGGGCGTAAAAGGGTCCCCTGTTGATACTCCTAGATACCTTAGGTACTTAGGTGCTGAATTGAGAATGTACAGACATAATGTACTAGGAGTTTCCAGACATGTGTTGGCCTCCTCCTCCAGAAAACACCCTACCTAATTCCAATTGCCCTGCTCTGTTGAAACCGTCGGTCCATGAGAGATCACCGTTCCGAATTTTATCAAGCAGGGGCTCAATGCACAATTGCATTGCCAAATTACTTATCGCACTCGCTCGTGCCAACCAGGTCAGAGGTCAGTCAATAACTATGAACAAAAGTGAGAGTGACTTCTCCTCTTCCTTTTTGCTTTGCCCCTCATTCAAGGCCCTATCTACAATGGACAACGAGAATGATCAAGTGCTCCGCCCTAGGTTGTTTTTGATGGACAAGCCGGCTCAACTTCAGTGGAGTTGAACTGGACCCTCAAAAAGGACCCTGAAAATGCTGTCACTTTTCCCACCCACCTCGGCGGCCGTTGTTCTCTGTGGGCAGGGTCCAGCGGACCACCGAGCTAGTCTTAGCTTGCATTTTAAACGGTTAGTCTACCCCCTGTAACTATTCTCCTATGGCCCGTCTAGCCCGTATCCCTTTGCCTCCAGGGCTGTTTGTTGCAGTCTTGGTCCGCCTTTGCTCGGTGCGGACAAGACGTGGACCATTGCTAACTATTATGTACTACCAGTATGTATCTGAGTTGGATCTCGGTATCGGCGACAAAGCGGCCCTGATTCGTGCTTGCGTGCTAGGGAACCCATATCTATTCCCGGCTTCGTTTACGCGGGAGGCGTCTTTGTGGGATGCAGCCAAACGGCCTCAAAACCTCCTCTCCAAGACAACTTGACCCTGAATTAAACCAATGCAGGTATGGTCACAGTGTATTACGCGCCACTTTTGCTCGGCCCCGGCGCACATGGCATGTTGCTTCTTGCATGTCTCGAAGATCAAAGACATAGATAGCACAGGTTAAGGGATTGTTGTTTTGTTAGACGTTGCTGGTTTGCGATTGACCATGTTTCCATCTCATCTCGTTCCACTCCTGATCGTAACCAACTCGGAGATCGGCACCAAGCATTGATCGCCGTTGGGTTGTGCTCACAACATTAGGCTGAATTTCATGCTTGTATCAGGTTAAGCCACTATTCTGCGACCATATCCAACGCTGTATCCAGATGTAGGGTAGCGCGTAGGTCAGTATGCATAAGATGTTGAGGAACAAGCAACCCTCGACGTTGAATGAGTGTCTAGAAGCTTACCACTGGTCATTTTATTTATCTTGCTCAAGTTTTCGGTTGCTTCTGCTATGTCGAGTGCACTGAGTCTCAACGTGTGTGACCCCATTTGCACATATGGAGTTGCTCTCAGATAAACAGTCTCGTATTCAGACAATCATGGGAGATTCACACAGCAACACTACCACCACACTGAACTGCTGAGAATTTCAGACTGCAACCAACGCGTCTACTTATTATATAGCCCAATAGTTACCGATCAGAGCAAAAACATCCATGTATAATTAACTAAGAAAGCAACTTCCTGCACACACGAATATGGGTATCTGATGCGTTGTCTTCCTGCCGGATAGATAGGTACATATCAACAAAAATACAAACCAAACTACATCATAAAAACCTTCGCAGACCTCCCAAACCACTCCAGTGATGTCCGTTGTATCACCGAGAATTGTGTCCATGATCCCCCTCTTGCCTTCTGCCACTCTTCATCGCCTCGGCAAGTTGTTACACCCGAAGTTACCACTGAAAGCAGGGCCCGTAGACGAGTTCCAACCTTGCGTTACACTATTCTTGACAATCAGCGCCGCAGCAGCTGTGGCAGCCTGTCTCTCCTTCTGACGATGTCGGTCCTTGAGATAGTGCGCTGCTTCTGGCCGCATACGGAGGATGCGTAAGATCATATCGTCGCTCGGATCAGCCTGCGCTTCGCGGCGCTTGGCCTCCTTGGCCTTTCGCATAGTGCCCAGATTACGACTCATCATAATACTCTTGCCACGTCTGATGGTACCCATGCTTGCGAACGACCCTGCGCCGCCCAGCGAGGCCCCGAGAGCAGCCGGAGCTGACAGGCGGTTACTCTGTGAGTTCTGCTGCTGGAGAGCCAGGCGTGCGCGTTCTGTTGTCGCAGCTGCCATTCTTTCCGACTCGCGTATGAGACTATTAGTATCCTCGAAATAGAAGAAGTTCAGCGATGCCAGCTCGTGCCACTTAGGCGACTTGAGGGTCTCTGCTGGAACACCTAGCTGCTCTCCTGAATCGTCTCTGGCATTGAAGAATTGGAAAAGCAAGTCCAGCCAGTGGTAGACAATGTCCAACTCCTTACGTGTAAGGGGTCGCTGTTGGGAAGGCTTTTCAGACAGAGGTGGCACTAAGAGATTTTCAATCACCATCAAGACCTCCTTCCAGAGTCGTGCCATGACAGCATCCATGGTGGCCTTTGTCAACGTCTGTTTCATGATAGCAAAGTTCTCGTCAAAGTATGCAAACAGGGGTGCAAGAGCCGCTTCAACTTGCGCTGGAGTTGCAGTCGGCACTGTTGAAGCTCGCTTTTTCCAGAGACTTGTTACCGACGCGCCAATACCGCCAGTACCGAGCAGATGTCTCAGAGTCTCCAAAGACAATGTGTGATTGATCTGAGAAGTGAGCTACTCATTGTCAGTGATGTGTTTTTCTTTCACGTTTGTACAAGAGTCAGATCCTTACCTTATCCGTGACCTTGCGGACCATATCTCTCTCAGTGCGCTTCAAATGGCGAAAGGCCTTTCCGAAATGAAACTGAATATCGTCTCTCTCGCCCTCCATGCTAACTCTTATAAGTAGTCGACCTTGGGAGTCTAGGTCCAACCAGAACTCGCGCGGCAAATAGTCGCTGAAATGAACGGGATCGAGTTTGAGCGACGTGCGTCCAACATAGTCATGGTCGCCGAACGTATCATAGTCCCAAATAGTTGCGATCATGTTGACTGGGCCCTGAACTGTGATGTCGAATGTCTCGTCCCAACGCGGGTTAAGACTCCTCTGAATGATCCGTGTTTTGTGCAGTCTCTTCTGGTATTCGTCGCCAAATACCACGTAAGGATCACTGTAGCCGTTGGCATCACACGCCTTGAGATCCTCAGCCTCAACAACTTTGATCGTGAAGGTGTATTTATTAGGTCGACGGGTCTTTTTCTTGGGTCCGTCAATTCTTTCTAGCAGTGCAGCGCAAGCATCGGGATCCATAGTCCGTTCTAACTTGTCAAGCTCCTGCATGGCATATTCGATATTGTTCAGTTTGACAAAGGACTGTGAGCGTTAGCAGTATTCATAAAGAGCATCTCATACCGAGCGTTTACCTCTGAGTAAAATTGGAAAGGCTCGACCCGATCTTTATTGTTCCAGGCATCCTTGGCATATCTCATCCATTTCTCTTGAGTAGTCTGGGTCTGTGCCTCCAACTCCTCAGCTGAAGGGCGGTCCATCTCTTTCGCGAATTTTTGATCAACAAGTTCGCAGTATTTGCCAATACCTGCGGCAAATGCCTTCGAGAGGGATGTCATGAATCTGGCGTGATGTTCATCGTTGCCCCAGTTGAGGTTAAAGACAGTGTCAAGGGTCTGATTGAACAACATGAATATGTCAATGATAGAAACACTGTGCCTCTCCGAATCTCGTGGGATATCCTCTGGGTTCTCAGTGCGTACTTGGAACTGATCCTGCTTGACTGCTTGCTCAACGTACTCCTCGACTCTGCTTTCGGCTGCACGAACCCATCGCCACACGAAATCGACCAAAAGGTCCTCGACATTGAAAGCAAATGGCCGATCAGGTAGAGAATCGTTGTGGATGCGGCGGATTGCAACCAACTCTCTGTACAGTTCGAAGCCATCTTGTATGTCAAGTTCGGTGCCAGTCTCTTGAGCCATCTCCAGGATGGACTCAATGATGGCGTTTGCATCCTCTTCGAACCGAGGAAACACTTCTTCGACCAGGATCTGGAATGGATTTACGCCCATGATCTCGGGATTTTTATTATAGCGTTTGTTGATCCTCTCACATAGTTTGATGACTGTTTTGCCCAACTTGACCACATTGGCAAAATCCCAGTCATTCCGGTCAGCTGATATCTCCTTTTCCATATACTGGCGGTAAGCCTCTTGAGCCTGATCGTGGAGACGCTGGCTGAGGTGTTGAGAGAACTCTTCAGCAGCCTCAGGTCTAGGAGAGAAGCATGGGTCGCTGAAGATGTGATTGTCCAATATGTACTGGACGACGCCGATTTGGGGTGGTTTCGTATCATAGCACTGTTCCATCCTATCATAAAGGTCACGGAGCAGTGTCTCATGAAGGGTATTCAGAGTGTGTTGATAGACGGCAAAGTCATGCACCGTCCAGCGGCTGGGGTCGATCTCAGATAGGGGAGTCGAGTAGTTTGATATGTGAGGAGGCTTCTTGACCTCTGGCAGTGGTGTTTTGACAAAATCGAAAACAGCATCCAGCTCCTCGGGGAGCAACTCCCGATCAAGATAGTTGCGTGATGCAACCTCAAGTAGAGTGATGAGCCTGGAGCATTGGGGCACTCTCCATCTCACGCACAATTCAGTCAAAAGGTCCATGGATTGTTTTGATAAGGGTTGGTAGTCAAGGTCAGGGTCGCTATTGATCTGGTCAAAGGTCATAGCATGTTTAAGAATGTACTTGAAGAAGGCTCTGGGGTCTGGAGGGACAAAGGTGTAAATATTCTCCTCGACTGTTCGGATACTAGAATCACCACCAATGTTCAGAGAAGCGAGGTTGATAGCTGGATCAAAACCCATTGAAGCATCAAACGCTGGATCGTTGTATGTAGATTGGGGCCTGCTGGAGAAGCCTTTGTCGATGTTGCTGCTCGATGTCTTGGCAAGCTCTGGTTTGGCAGTCAAAATATCAAGCATCATCTGGGACAGATGAGGAGACTCGGCTTTCTTCCACTCCCGAAAGGCCTCATCAAGATCAAAGTCATCACTCCTCAGAGCACCGGGCATGTCTGAATTTAGCCTGTGCTGGTACGACTTGAGATCCTTCAGTGCAGCCTCTTCTGTCCACACTCCTTTGTTCTCATTGATCTCGGCTTGTGCCTCCGAAAGACTCAGTCCGAAGATCCTGACCACCTGCTGAACCAAGGGCATGTCCTTGACATCATAACTCAAAGGTACGACGACCTCGATCGTCGTGCCAGCGCCGTCAGATCCACCGCCAACCAAATTTTGATCATTTGTCAGCAGCTTCTTCTCGAGAAGACTCAGCTTGGACATGAGTTCAGTCTTGTCGCGATCGTGGCCCTGGTCCCGAAGAATAGTGGCGATCAGGCGAACAAAGAGAGCAAGATGTCGGTCAGGAATAAGCTTCCAGGAATCGTCATCAGGAGCGGCACCTTTCTGAGCGGCCTTGGTGGTAGACGTGTAAAACATGAGTATGAGCGGCTCAAGCTTCCTCTCCTTGTCAATAGTTTTGCGGAAGTTCCTTTCAGAGAAGGTAGTGTAAGCTTCTGCAAAGCTTCGCTTGACAGCAGCATCATTATAACCTGGGAGGCGTTCGCTACCCCTCAATACGCCGCCGCAACGTTCGAGTAGAGCACTTGTAAAGTTGTGAGGTAGCTTGAAGCTTGAAGAAGAGCCGGAGGTAAATTCTTGGACGAGTGCGCCGACGCTGGTGTGAGTTCGGACGGGTTGCTTTGGAGCTGGAACATATTGCTTTCGTTTGGCCTTGGGTTGCAGGAGGTAGTGTAGATAAGCGGATCGGAGAGCGAAGCTGCGGGCTTCATCATGTTCGACGACAATTGCTTGGGCTCTGGAAGCTGCGCGGGCTCGACCAAGATCTCTGCTGCTGCCCATCCGACGGCCTGAATTGTAGGAGCGTCGGGACTCTGACGACATTGTGGACGATCGAGGGGAGGCGACAGTGACAGCGGTATGGCAATGACGAGTACAAGGACCTACAAAGTGAGGATGGAGATTGCTCGGGACGCGAGATGATACCTGAGAAAATGGTCTATTTCTACGCGCCCCAGCTCATGACACTGGGTACCGGTCAAAACGTGAGATGTGGTCAGCAAACGTGGATGCTGATGGTGAGTTGGAGGATCGGGCGAACGTGCGCGACAAGGGAGAAAAGGAGCGAGGGGTCCAAGATATCAAATCTGGATAGCAAAAGAGCAAACCCTAGATAGATGTGCGGTGAGTTTAGATGGAATGTCAAATTTGTATCCTGTTCCTTGTAGTTGTGGAGCAGAGTGGTTTGTTTTGCTTTGTTTCGACTGTAAGTCAATATCTGCCTGCTCCAGCCTAGGATAGTTGATGGATTAAAAATTGGCGGTAGGGTGAAGTGATGATGGTCCAGGATGGAGCTGGAGGTCAGAGCCGCCCCGGTTGCAGTGCTTCAAGAGGTCAAAGAGACAAGGATGAAACAAGACGGGAACACAGTAACGACAGATCACACAACCTTTGTTTGTGGTAGCGTAGGTATCTGATTAGCTGAGAGAGGGTGATGGCCATCGATTGTAGCATAAAGGAAGCATTAAAGAGCCTGCACCATCCCATCCAATACAATTAGCCTCCCGTCCCCTCTAATCGTCCCTCACTGTTGACACAAAGCCTAAAATGGGACCCAAAACTACAAGGTCCAGCCCAAAATAAGAGTCTCCCAGCCCAAGGAATGGGGCGAGACGTCATCCATTCAGCCAGCCCATGGGCTGAGGAACATGACCGGGACACGTCCTTGAACCGCTAACCCGCTAATGGCATCGCCGTAGGACCCTGAGAAGCGCTAGTTTGATCCTATCCAATGATACCTAAACAACGGCGTGTTTGGGCGCTTATGTATGTATAATCGCCAGGAATTCAATTCCATCATGGCATTCTGCAGTTCATGGGTTTCTTCGTGTAATCATAGCATGAAGGCGGGACACATTGGATCCAATGTCTGCAAATGAAATTCTCCATACCCATGGCACAAGTGGTCGCTTAGGAATTGAATGCAATCGCTACATGAAGACATTTAGATAAAAATAAGTCTTCCTTTCATAGTCCCATCTTTATCTCTTTTGCTTGACATCTTTATGGCTCACATCAATATCTTGTCATTGGTCATGCTTTGTTTCGATAATAGCTAGAATCAACCTATCTTTTTGTATTGGCTCCTTAATAATTTGATACTTCTATTAATATCTTATTCTAGATGTAATATGTCCCCACGATACGGCATTTGATTGTACCCAAGTTGTCGATGTTTGGTTTACTTACATTGCACTGAGTGATGTGTCCTGGATGTTAACCGGGCACCTGGCTGTCGAAGGATTGACTGTCCTCGACTCTGACTGCTATACGACTACCTCAGGTATTAACATAAATTGAGCATCACCCCAAATGCAGTTATCATACATCCAATGTCTACAGAGCGCTGACGAAGGGCTGAACCACTATCTAAGAACATGAACAGATGACTGGGTACCCAAGTTAAGTAGCAGCATCAACAAGTAAGGTACTTGGAAGCTTCGGGTTATGATCATGTGTAAGAATCCCGTGTCTTGAATATATCCCATCTTCGTTGAGGTGGCTCACGAGGTTGCGGAGATCGATATCTTGTGTTGCGTATTGTACCTCGTTCATAGAGTAGGTGTGTCAGAGTTGTGCTATCAGTGCCCATATTATGCACAAGATCTATCTGCCTGCACATTTGTCATGGGAAAAAGCACTAGATCTCTCGCTGTGCGGCTGTCGGTTATCACCACCTGACTCATGGAGGAGGACGAGCATGCACCAGACAATTGGCCATCGACCTACTCCATTTGGGATCCGGGTATGTACTGCTACGTACGGAGTACCTACATAGTATAGGATTCGATGGATGTTGAAGAAACCAAAACCCCGCCGTAGAGGAACCACCTAAGGACAAGGGCCCTGGCAGGAGTCTGGAGATGCCTGAAGGGATCAGCAGCAAGAGTTCCCTGTCTACTCCGTAGAGTATCCGAAAATGAGCCAAGGTCAGACGAAGTTCTTAGAGTCGATGGGTACTCTAAGTTAGGTACTGTACTGTGTGACAGGTCTGAGATATGGTAAGTTCTTGAGAGACGATAATTGCTTGTGCAGGGACAACTTCTCTTGAGCAGATGATTAGACAGCCCATCGAGTGTTCACTGAAGATGTATCAGTGATCGTCCAGTATCATTCAGCAACGCCAAAATGCACCTATAACGCTTTCGAATTCAGCCTGAGCCCAAGTGCCCACCAACAGCGCCGCTGTGTTTCAAATTGACGCATGTAACTGCATCGTCTGGTTTTGGAGGGTCTGCGGGTACCTTGCCTGGCACTTGATGATGCTTGGTCTCTTACAGGGACAGGCTCCATTGTGGAGGGTAGGTAGGTTCCATAGTACCTACCAGTTAGCATACCTAGACTTAGTACCTAGGTAGAGATAGAAAACAGCCCAGTACATACGGAGTAAAGCAAGAGTTATCTCTAGTGTGGCCGGTTGCCAACCGCAACAAGGGGCTCAGACCGGTTAAAGGCTAGGTAGGTAGTTCCCTGCTTTTCTTAGTATTCGACTCCCGATCTCTCAATCTGGTTCTAAATATGAAGTGTGTGAGTAGATGATATAACGACAATCGGAGAAGGAAAAAGGGAAATATTCATGACATGAGGGTTGAAGTTTGCGTGTATCTCATTACCAAAAGTGCCTGATATCCAATCCTGCATTATGTGATTGCATCAACCATGAGGACAAAATCTAGTGCCTGAGTGGAACAATGCAGTAAATGTAACTGTTGCACAGTACTGGTAAATACTGCTGAATTGGGAGGTAGGTGGCCAGTACGTAGCAGCATTCTAGTTGAGTCAGTCTTCGCTTTGTGACTCGCATGTATTAAGACTGAGACCGCAGAGCTGATTAATTCACTGTATCTGTCATCAACAAGACGCAACTTACTTCAAAAGTCATTATTATAGGCAAGGCATGGATCCCTAGGTAAATTATGTAGGGTAGGTAAAGTGTTTTGATTACCTAGGTACCTAGGTAGGTAGGTAGGTAGGTACATTAGGTGAGGAGACTCCTCCCTCCTCTGTTCAATATCCTAGCCGACGACAGCAGAGAGGAAGAATCATAAACTCCTTAGGTTTCCTAATAATCCTGGATTCATTACCTACCTACCTATGGAATTCACTTGCTGCTCTAGCCGCTTCGAATTTGTTGGCAACCCCTATGTACCCCGCTGGGCTTTTCTTACTTGAGATAAATCTCTAACATGCCGCTTTTGTTCGTTCCTACCTAACTACCTAGGTACACTTCCAGAGATGGCCATTCATCATCCTTGGCTCTTTGATCGCGAATATTCAACAACTTTCAACATTGTCGTTTATGTCCACCCTGTCGTCGATAGCATTACGACTACGACAGGCAACAGCTCTTTTTATCTTCTTGCTTCTTGATGACAGGAGTTGAGTTCACAACTGCCTAACTTGACCCGCACCCATAGCTTCACCACATTCGTACGCCGCCTTGGACTTTGGCGCATTCATTATATACGGGATACGCGATAGTCAACAGCAGTTACACACTTCCCTACCCATCTACTTATCGACCACGTTAGTTATCTGACCTCGACTCCTGGCGGCCGATTGACGAGCGGTCGCAAATAGCCACACGAGTCTGATACTGGCTCTACACCTAATCGAGGTGCGAGTGGGCCACTCCGGTTGGCTCAGCGCCAGATGACGGGCTCCCCTGTCCCGCCCTGAGCCCCGCGCTACCACTTTTCGTACCGGCGCTATTCTGCCTGTTGGCTGCAGCAGCTCGCTGTCACGGTGTCACAGTGTCGCCTGTCGTTGTGCGCCCCCCCAGTGTACGTTCGTTCGTTCGTCGCTCCAGTCCGTCTTTAAAGATCCCGACAGCTCCAGTTACTGGTCCCCAGCCGACACTGTAATCGTTCCTCGTATCTTGACCATCGCTGCCCTTCAGACTTACTTGACGATGGGCATCGTTAGCAGCAAGCCCGAGGAGGGGCCTGCTCTCTACTTGAGAGACCAGAATAGATGTACGTTCTCATACCTTTTCCCCGCCTTGCCCTTGGATCTCGCTGGAGGCCTGCGCCGAGGTTGTGGCTTGTTACTCTAACTGACCGACTCTGTTTTGCAGTGAGCATATCCTCTTTAGTCGTCACAAACCCACGGAAGCGCACTTCTGTAAACTTCGTTCCCAATGCCTTTCCTGCGACTAGAGTTTCCGCCCAGAGACCTCTCGGCGACACATCTCCTGTAGAGTTCGTCCAGGTATGTTGCGACAGTTTGCGACCTTTCTTTGCGGCGTCAGTTACTGACCTAACCACAGGATCCTGATATTTCAAATCCAGCAGCACCGCCGAACTTCTTAGTCAAGCTCAGCAACGATGACGAGCTCATATTTTCCTTCACATTCGTTATGCGCCAGGCGCAGTTTGCGCAACCAGCCAGTTCATCTGAACCAGCATCCGGTCCAATCGATACCAGTATATCGGGCCTTACCTACGTCTACGCCTCGAATTTGAAAGAAGTCGAGAACTTGGTGACCAGAGAGTTTCATGCCGACCCAAATCTACATAGAAATGCCAACGTAGCATTAGTCGGCGATTATACCACAGGAGGAAGCCCGTCAGTATCGTTCGAATGGACATGGAAATGGAAGCCCCCGAAGCCTGCTGAGGATAAGGGTGGCGGCTGGAGGAACTCGTGCAGCGTACTGTGCCACTCCTTTCGCGTTATGCAAGCGTGCTAACCACCAGCAGTTTGTCGAGTATGACCCTCGAGCTCACCGACTGCACACGCTAGCTAGTTTCTCCTACTTCGTTGCAGGTACTAACCCTCGAGATGCTCTTTATCCCTCATCTGCTCATGCTTTTTCAGGCACACCCGCGTCTTTGAGCCATCCAAATTCACCTTCGCCCCCTTTTCTCCTGGCATCTCCGCCTAAGATTCGCGTTGCCTCGTCCCAATCAGTCGACTCTCGTATCACCGCTCCTGATATCATAGATGAGCCTGTTTCGCCTCTTATTCCTACGGCCGAAATGCCCCTTACACCAGGCTTCCCGCAGGCCAAAGAGACTGTCAAAGTTGACATAGCCTGTCCCAAGCCGAACGAGGAATCTATGGTCAGCGATGACGGTCCCGTTTTTCGGGCTACCCTCAAAGCTCTTGAGCAAAAGACAGGCAACATGAGGACTCAGATGAAGAAAGTTCTGAAGAAAGCAGAACATGCGCATTCTTGTCAGAGTGAAGCCAACGATGCTTTCACCGCATTCGTGGATGCTTTGCGAGAAGCTGCAGCAACCAATGCAAACGCCGTCCAACCTGCTTTGACACATTACTTCGATAAGATTGCCAGGGAAATCTTAGCGTATGAGCGACAAAACACTTATAACTTACAGAAGATCATTATTGAACCGGTAACCAAATTATACCAAGTGGACATCAAACAAGCCGAGTCGAAGAAACGAGACTTCGAGGAGGAAAGCAAAGATTATTATGCATATGTGTCCCGTTATCTGGGACAGCGTCAGGATTCGGTTAAGGCGAAGAAGCTTGCGGAGGCCGATTCCAAATACCAAAACAAGCGACGAAACTTTGAGCTCAAACGATTTGACTACTCTAGTTTCATGCAGGACCTTCACGGCGGGCGCAAGGAACAGGAGGTTCTGTCTCATCTGACAAGGTTCGCTGATGCTCAGACACGAGGTTTTATGGATGCTGCGAAGAAGATTGAGTTTCTTCTACCCCAATTGGAAGCCTTGTCCAATGAAGTTCAAGAGGCCGACAAGGAATATCAGTATCAACGAAGAGAGCGCGAGGAAAAGAGACGTCTTCTTGAAAAGAGCAACACACCGTACAAGGAACCCGAGCAAACTAGCACTACAAGCAATATGCCCATCGGCTCCGCCACCAACGGCAATACAGGCAATACCTCGGATTCAGATCTGGGTCGTGCTGACAGCACCGGGTCTCAGCTCAATGCCGGATCGGTGAATGTTCCATCAGGTGTGGAGTTATCTAGATCTCCAGGCAGTCTTGGTCAGACAGGTGTTGGAAGCCCTGCAGCTGCCTCCAAGTTCAAAGGTATTCGGGACCTTGAGGAGCGAGATAGCATGTCATCTGCCGTCACTCATCGGAAGGAAGGCCTTCTGTGGGCTCTCAATAGACCGGGAGGACATGTTGACCCTCGCAATTTGAACAAACAGGGCTGGCACAAGTACGTCTCCTAATCTGGGTATGACAAGCCTTTTCTAACATGGTTTATAGATTCTGGATCGTTCTGGACCAGGGAAAACTGTCAGAGTACAGTAATTGGAAGCAGAAACTTGATCTCCACATTGACCCTATCGATCTTCGTATGGCATCTGTTCGAGAAGCTCGTAATGCGGAGAGACGATTCTGCTTCGAAGTCATTACCCCTAGTTTCAAACGAGTGTACCAGGCGACCTCCGAAGAGGACATGAATAGTTGGATCACAGCTATAAACAATGCGTTGCAGAGCGCAATGGAAGGACGCAGCTACCAAGGGAAGCCGACCTCATCAAACGGCGATTCCTCTCTAAGAAGAGATATTGGCTCTGTGCTCACAGGAAAGACACAATCGCTGAGCCACGGAAATCATCATAGCACCGCTAATACTGGGATACCGAGCCGAAGGATAACCGTGGGTGCGCGACCGAGCGCAGTCAGAACCTCCAGCTCTGGGTATGACGAGAACCCTGACAGGGTACTCCAGATGGTCCGAGACAATGATCAAGGCAACCTGTGGTGTGCCGATTGTGGTTCAGGATCCAAAGTTGAGTGGGTATCGATCAATCTGGGCATTATTCTTTGCATCGAGTGCAGTGGCATTCACCGATCACTCGGAACCCATATTAGCAAGGTGCGGTCTTTGACGCTGGACATCAAGTCCTTCACCATTGATATTGTCGAACTTCTACTGCTGATCGGGAACCGGGTATCCAACATGATTTGGGAGGCCAAGCTTGATCAGTCGCTGAAGCCCACGGCACAAGCAAGCCGAGAACAGCGACTCCGGTTCATCACATCAAAGTATGTAGATCGGTTGTTCGTCGAACCCATATCGCCCACGTTGTCACGATACGGGACAGCAGACGAGACACTCCTGGCAGCCATTAAGAAGAATGAGATACAGCAAGTACTCTATGCATTGGCGCTAAAGGCAAATCCCAACACAGTCGACAAAATGAGGGGCACACATGCTGTGTGGCTCGCGCTGGCCGCTGCAGATCCAGCAGCTCCCTCACCGGGAACTCCCCACACGGTGACCGATGCGGAAGCAAAAGCTGTGCCGTTCCCTGTGGCCGAGCTATTGGTTCAGAATGGAGCCGAGATTCCTGCAACTATGCCAGCATTTCCTCTGGGCCGCTTCGCCCAAATCTACATTGAGCAGAAGCGTGGTCGTACGGTCATCGAGGGATCGATGGATGCAGTGCCCTCACTACCTAGCAACATGAGCCCAGCCGAGAGGCTTCAGCGAGAGAAAGAAGCCAGGTTACAGAAACGAGTTAGCACAGGGGGCAGGTTAGCCAGATCTCCCATCCCTGAGAGATAGGAACCGGGACAGTAGGAACCAGTGGCAGGCTTGAGTTCCTGTTGCTACTTTCGCAATCTCCCTCGGACGCACAAACTGATCGGGAAACGATTTCGCCCCTGCAATGGGCCAATTTAACGGACAACAAACTGTATTTGGTAATGAAGGATGGTAGGTATTTTGACAGAAGACAAGGGCAGCACAAGGGAGTTTACTGGCGTTTACGTTGCTCATGGCTTTGTCCATGCCATACGAATAGGAAAGTCATTCTGGAGACCGGGGCACTTAGGAAAGAATATGGGAGAGGAGAAAGACACAAGTATATGCTATTTTGGATTGACGGTAGAAAGGAGAGTGGCACATTGAACGTGTAGAGCATCACTACGGGGGGCATGCTAGGTCATTGGGTACCTTATTGACAGGTTGTCATTGTTGTTGCTTACCTTAGCTTTGCTTACTTTATGGAAAGAGATAGGCTTGATGATATTGAATAATGGTAATGTCCACTTGAAGCCAAGATTTGCTGCTGAGAATGCCGTGACATGTACATGCAAGTCTGCAGTAGAGATCCGACTGTCAGGGCGGTCTCTAAGCCCACTCTGTTGCTACATCTACTACTTTAACTTGCAGAGTGACCTATAGAGAGCAGTGCTATTTAAAAGCCATGGTCGAGCAGGTTAGAACGTGGTGGCTCTTCATGACGCTCGTGACGGACGAGGCTAGGAACAAGCGTCGTGTGGGCAGGCGAATGTCTCATCCTGACCGACAACGTGACTTGAAACCGGCGGATGACGATGCGAAGTAATGAGACTGGGCCATGGGGTTGTCAGTGGGTGGATGGGCGTAATATCTGCGTGTCTATCCTATTGACTTAAGGAAGATACAGTATTGGATCATCTGGAGGTTAAGCATGCATGGGCTGATATCTCGATCTCGGTATATGTGCATACCTACCTTCAAACCGTTATGTCCCGTCATCTCCACTGACAGCTTGGAGGAATCGGATGAAAGCTTCAGACCCACCTGCAAGGCATATTGCAGCAGTTCTACGGATAGCGGTGGGTTTACTGAGTTAGTAGAGACCTACTCCGTACAGGAGGCTTCGCTCCACTGGAACGTCAAGCCGAGATCCATTCTTCAGTGGATTTTTGGCGTTTGAGGACCCACCTACGCATTTGCAATACAGGTGAGAGACAAGGCGACCGATGCTGTCATGGACAATTTCACGAGGCGAATATGGCCATAAGCGTGACTCTCTCGCCTGCGTCGACCAAGTGAGCACTTCATGACTGAACTATTCCGACCAGATAAAATAACCTATAACTTGCTGTCGAGGGAGCTCAGTTTCGATTCAAGCCCTGCTGAGACTCGACTCGGCTCGACTGTGACTCAACTGAACCCGAACCGACTCATCGCATCTTGCATCTCAGGTACTCGGGGGCTGCTAAGGAGTAGAAGTGGCTTGGATCGGATCGAATCAAAAGGTGCTAATGTACCACTTCTAGGCAGTTGTCGCACTCAGGTACCTTAGCTTACCTTAGCTCTAGGCACCCTCCACCATCTCCCCGTCAAGAGAGTACCACCATAACCTTTTCTTGGTCCAGGCTCAATTCACGCCCTGGTTCGCTTCCAACTTCCTCCTGTCCATAATCTTTTTCTTACATATCCTTACCCTCACTCAAGGCATCACTGTTCATCCATAGCCCCCCACTGACCGGCATCTTTTATTCCTGGTTGAAGACTTGTACCACCTCATCGTGAACCATTTCACCCGGCTCCTCCTTGGCTTGGCTTCACGCACAAATACTCACCCTTCCTGGCCCTCGCCATGGCTCCGCAACCCGAGAAGAGCCAATTGAAGCGCCCGCGCGTTAGTCCATTCCCTTCTCTTTGGCGTTTCTGAAGAAAAGATTCACGTTCTATTCTGTTGGTGGGCAAAATGTCGGCGTTCTCGGAACTCTTCTTGCGCCTGTCGTTCCATCTCGTGTCGCGCCATCTATCGCCTACCGTTACTAACTTGCTTCGCATCGCAGGGCTCGTTGCCAGACGATGAGACTGAGACCAAGAAACCTCGCCGAGCTGAGCGCCTCGAGGCTGATCCAGACAAGACCCCGATTGTCAACAAGCAGCATCTGCCATCACCTCTCACACATCTTACCGATGACTCCAACGAGCTCAACAAAGAGCCAACCGCGACCCCCCCGGGACAGAAGCAACACGAGATGACCCCCAAGAAGACTGAGGACACATATTCTCAAGGCCAAGCGTTATCGTCACCACCTCAAGACACTCAGCCGCTCAGTCAGTTCGTTGATCGCCACCCTGCCATCTCCGACGACATCGAAGACGAAATTCGCGAAGGCGTCTGGGGATACCTCGTTCCACTTGATCCGAAGTACGGCGACAAGCCGATTGTCCTGAAGAAACGAAGCGCATGCCCCCTACCAGACACAGTGGCCGATTCCGCCAAGCAGGATAACAAATATCACACCAATGAGAACGGCAAGTCCGCTGCGATGAAAGATGAAGAGGCCTTCGAGAAGAAGAAGGAGAAGGGCGTCTCTTCTGGTGGCTATCTGATTGGACGACATCCCGAGTGTGGTTAGTTTTAGAAAGATCTGGCGTCCGTTGATGGCAACAGCTAACTTACCAACAGACATTGTTGTTAACGACGGTATTGTGTCGAACCGCCATTGCCTTATTTTCACCGAAAATAAAGGTAACGATACTGTCGCAATTGTTGAGGATCTGTCGAGCAACGGGACGTACGTCAACGAAGCCATCGTGGGCCGAAATCAGCGCCGCGAACTTGAGGAGCAAGATGAGATTGCTGTCCACGGCAAGGCGCGTTTTGTCTTCCGCTACCCCCAGAGTCGACAGACAAGCGCTTTTCTCCAACAGTACACTCTTTTAGAGAAGCTTGGAAAGGGTCATTTTGCCGAGGTTTATCTATGCGTTGAGAAGGCCACTGGTCAGCGCTTTGCAGTCAAGATTTTCACGAAGCACCCTGGCGTGGAGGATCGCTCAAAGACGGAGGGCTTGCAGCAGGAAATCGGTGTATTGATGGGGGTTAGTCACCCAAACGTTCTCTGCCTAAAGGACACCTTTAACGAACGTGATCGCGTATACTTGGTGCTCGAGTTAGCACCAGAGGGAGAACTTTTCAACTACATCGTGATGAAGCAGAAGCTGAGCGAAGATGAGTCAAGGAAGTTATTTGTGCAGCTCTTCCAGGGCATCAAGTACTTGGTAAGCCATGGCATTCCCCTTGCACGTTCTACAAGGACGCTCCAGGACTAACCGTGTCTGTTCAGCACGAACGTAACATTGTGCACCGAGATATCAAGCCTGAAAATATTCTGCTAGTCGATAAGAATCTGCATGTAAAGCTTGCTGACTTTGGCCTGGCCAAAATTATTGGAGAGGAGTCTTTCACAACTACACTATGTGGGACGCCCAGCTATGTTGCGCCTGAGATCCTCGCAGACTCCAAGCAGCGCAAGTACACAAAGGCAGTTGATGTCTGGTCTTTGGGAGTTGTGCTTTACATTTGCTTGTGTGGTTTCCCGCCTTTCTCCGATGAGCTTTACTCGCGCGACTTCCCCTTCACCCTCTCCCAGCAGATTAAGAGTGGCCGTTTTGACTACCCTTCCCCTTATTGGGACTCCGTCGGAGACCCAGCACGTAAGTGAATATCATACTGAGGCTGTTATACAGCTGCTAACAATGCACAGTCGACCTCATTGACTCTATGTTGATCGTTGATCCCGAGAAGAGATTCACGATTGACCAGTGCCTGCAACATCCGTGGCTCACACAGAGTAGCCCGGGTGTTAATGACAGCACTGGTGGTCTCGTCGGAGGCATTGCAGGTCTGGAGGTCAACCGAAGAGCCCCTGCTCGTGAGCGAACCTTGCTGGCCTCTCTCAACACTGTGCAGGTCACTGCTCAGCTTGAAGTTGGCAAGGACAAGAACCCTGTGAAGGTGTTTTCAAAGAACAAAGGTCGCGTTACCAATGTTGCAAAGGAGTCTGACCCTGCCGCTCAACGGGCACCAGACGAATTTATTGAGATGGGAGGTAAGGGCGACCAAGAATTATTCGCAGACGATGATTCGAGCATTTACCCAATAGGTGATAATGGCGAGAAGATCAAGGCGAACAAGGCCAAGCGATAAATCAGTGGGTTTGGAATGTTAGAGTTGAGTATGCGGGATCAGGGAGTATTTGGCTTTGTTCTGGTGTTACTCTCATTGAGTTGGTATCCGATATTGGATGTTTGAAGGAGTATCTCTATAGAGACGGTACATGGGATCATCTGGTGTCTTGTATTGGATGTTGTTGTTTCTAGTTTGTTTCTTCGCTTGCATACAGCTGGAATCACGGAGGAAAGGGGACGGATATATTGAGAAGGGCTGCTCATCAGCCAGTAGTAACTTGAAAGCGTACGAAAAGTCTTGATTGTTTTTTAATGCCTGCTGAAAGAGCTTCAAGCAGCACTTCTATATTGTGAAGTGTTACACACCTGACTTGAGAGATGGCTAAGTGGAAGACATGGCAGCACGACTTTCCTGGTCTTACAACAGAATTGCGAGACTAAAGTAGTCAAAGATATGTACTGTGGCAGGATTATCAAGGTCTGAGAATCGAAAGGCTTTTCCGGGTACAGATTATTTTCAATTTCTTCTCTTATTCCTGTCTTGGTCCTCCTGGAAAGCAACAAACTAGAACCACGATTACAGGTTGAGATAACAATCCAAATATGCCAAGCATGCAACAGCTGGAAGTCGAATCAGGAGAGTATGGAAACCCTGAATAGTTTGAATTGACCATAGCTACAAGGCTTGTTCAAGATAAAATTGTCGAGAGCTGAGACTGATGCACCCTTCAATCACATTCAACTTACACCAAGGTGTTTCTTATCTCCACGTGACTTATCGCTTAGCGCCCACACATACAGGTTGGAGAAAACCTATCTGGCGGGGTTCTCAAGGCCCCACCAGAGAGGGCTATTCGTCTGGGACGAGAAACTTCACATTTATCCGCTTGTCGACCTTACAAACGCCTCGAGATCGTCCCCCCGCGCGTCCCCGGAGTTCGCTTCTTTTCCCGTTGCTCTATCCTCGTCCGCACCGCCCAAGCCGGAACGAGTCACTCGACCATCATCACCGCGACCGAAATCTCTATATCGAACTACTACCATTCCCGAGAGGGAGTCAAAGGCAGCAAACATGGCCGAAACCAAGACTGTCGGCCAGCCCACTCTGGTCTTTGTCGATGGATCTTTCGAGGACCTCGCTGCCGAGATGGCCGACTACCTTAAGGCTGAGGATGCCAAGCAGCTTCTGAGCCAGGAGAAGCCCCCTTCTCAAGAGGAGGTCATTTCCAAACTAGTCTCGGCCTCTGGAGCCCTCAACACTGTCCCCGAGAAGGAGTATACCGCCGCTTCTAACCTCATGACCCATCTTGTCCTGATGTCCTCCGACCCCAAGAAGTTCTTGCCAACTCTCTGCACTACTTTTGCCAAGCCTCTCCTCAACTCTCCCGTCCATGGCGCCGGCCTGTCACTCAACGCCCTGACCACTGTCTTTAACCTGCTCGACCCCGCCGACCCCGTCCGCGCCCGCGTCTTCATGGAAATCCTCAAGTTCCTGAGAGCCCACGGCATGTTTGAGAGTCTGCGCACATATCTCGATAAGCTACCCGAATGGCTTGCTACCTGGGGCACCGACGCCGATTTCCAGCGAAAGATTTATGAGGAGGTCGCCGAGGTTGCCATTGAGGCTGGCGAGGAGCAGTAAGTTGTTCTATAATGTGTACAGTGTGCGCGAGTGTTTCTGCTGGCGACGTGGGATTTAGCCTGGAACCATTCCTGGGAATGTCTGCAGACACTTATCGCACCTGTATGGTTCAACTGCTGAACAACCTGCTAAACATCTGACAGACAAGCCTACGAGTACGTCGTCAAGGCTCTCCGAACATTCGACGGCGATGCCATTTCCTCCGAGGAGGCCCAGCGACTATCTCTTCGTGCCGTCAAGAAGGCACTCACTTCCAATAACCACTTCCTGTTTCAAGACCTGCGGGGAATTCCAAGCGTCCAGGCCCTAAGCGACTCACACCCTGTCTACTCGCAACTCCTCGATATCTTTGCTGAGCAGGACCTGGAGGATTACAACGACTTCAACGACGAGCACCAGGGTTGGGCTGAGAAGGAGAAGCTCGACCACGAGAAGCTTCACCGCAAGATGCGCCTCCTGACTTTCTCCAGCTTGGCTGCCTCCACCCCTAGCCGCGAGATCGAGTACTCCAAGATTACCAAGGCTCTCCAGATTCCCGAGACCGAGATTGAGATGTGGGCCATTGACGTGATCCGTGCCGGACTTGTTGAAGGCAAGCTTTCCCAGCAACGCCAGAAATTCCTTGTTCACAAGGTTACATACCGCGTCTTTGGCCAGAAGCAGTACCAGGAGCTGGCCAACCGGGTTGACCACTGGAGGGCAACCCTGCAGAACGTTCTGGGCGTTTTGCGCCAGGAGCAAGCCAACGCCAAGGCACAGAAGGAGCGCGAGATCCAAGAGTTGGAGCGCAAGGTCGCCAACGCCGGCGTTAGCGGAAACCAAGATGGTGGTAGACGCCGACAGAACCAAAACCGGGAGCCTCGCGAACCTCGAGAGCCCCGTGAACCCCGCGAACCTAGGGAGCCCCGGGAGAGGACAGAAGATGACGACTAGACGAGGCAAAGCAGAGAAGGATATGCCAGGACATGACTAAAAACAAGACTAGAGCAGTCGTGGGGAAGAAAAATGAGGGGGCTTTTTTTCTGGGAATAGGGGACATTGTTATACCTGCTTTGTGTTAATACATCGTTGGGCATATGAGAGAGGGAATCCAGCGAACGAAGGATTGCTAATGCGAATGGCGTAGCCGGTTTCATGAGCATATTGGTCTTCTACCTTCCCAGCATTTAGGCGAAGATGGTGTCATGGCACTCTTCTTCAAAATAGAACAAAAATTGAATGCATGTTAAACACAGAGCGAGTCTTGTGTGAAGGAGGCGTGTAAGGGGCGTTTTGTTATTATATTGTACATGTGTTATTGACTGCCGTGGCCTTTTTCAAACAACAGAACGGAGGCATTAGAATGATGACGTGAACTTTTTGTGAGGGTCTGGGTTGTGTATCCGTCCTATGAAACAGTTAGTGATATCTTCACAGTCAATGAATCCGTGAGCAGCATCACAATGCAACGTAAATTAGAGTAGACAAAGTTTTCATGGCAGGAATGGCACTATCATTGCACAATCCTTGGAGAGTAAATACTGAGAATGGGCACACAAATAATCGTAGCTTACCATTGCGTCGATTGACAAGGGCAACATAGCCTCCAGTTCCCACCAGAATTACGACCACGAAAGGCCAGAACTTGACCTCGTCATTACGACGGGGCTTTGGCGGTTGTGAAGAATAGAAACGGCTGCTTCGAGAAGCCAGAGAAGAGGATGTGAAAGGACTAAGTCTTGAGGCCGAAGCCACAAAGCGCCCGGACTGGAAGGACATGCGAGAAGCCATTGAATGCGACCAAGACCTGGCTTCTTCAGACTGATGTGTAATTCCAGTCTAGGTATATTCCGTTGAGAGTCGGATGGGTTAAGCAATCGACGAACTGAAGTCTGTAGTGATGAGTTCAGGTGGGACCATATTGAGGTATGAGATCGTATAGCAAAATCAGGCGAGGATTAGACATGAGTAATCACGTGACCCTTCTCATAGCACCTACGGTAGGTTGAGAAACGGTAGTACTTCTAGGTGGATTACCTAGCATCAGCAGATAAAGACAGACTATGATTTTCAATCCGTTGTGATGAGCTCATCATTAAGAACTAACGGTCGATCCCATATAGTCTTCATCCATGGTGACTAGGCCAGACTGCCAGTGTTAGGACTGTTCGAACAAGGGACCAAGCCCAGTCAAATATCCCGACTTGGTTCAGGTTCATTTCAAATGAGTACAAATCAAAGTACTACTAAGCCTTTTGGATGAACCAAGATTATATATACTTATGAAATTGCTGGGAATGAGCAGAAGCATTGCTCAGCTACTATGCAACGAGGTGGTTGGTGGTTGGTTCAAATGCCGGTCGCCTTCTCAAACCAGCCTCTCACATTACGATTCGCCTCAGCTCTGTCTCAATGTTAAGCGCTTGCATTTGCACCCCGCATGAGCTCATAAGGTACGACTACGGATACTTGTACGGTACACATACTTCAACGGTAGCTCCCGCTTTGGCGCAGAGCGTATTCTCATTGACATCATTTGACTTTTTGAAGACGAAACGAAATCATCATTGTGGTTGTCGTGCCGTCTCATTTTCACCCCGTCTACAGATCTAGTCTAGTTGCTACGCCAACTCCACCGTCATCATGGTGTCAACACCAAGGTCGAAGAGTCGAAGAGACCCTCAGACGCCGCGGTCGCAGAAGAAGCGCATGCCCAAGGGCCGTTATAGCGATGGACACTGGTGGTGTAAGTGACAACTTTTCCCGCCTCATAATTTATCTGAACTCTGACATCTCTCAAGGTAACTGTGAACCCCGCCAGAAAGCCACACTCCGTGAGGTGAAGAAGTCTGGACCGAACAACGGCAAACTTTTCTGGAAGTGCGATGATTGCAATTTCTTCCTCTGGAGGGACGAAGCCAAGGTACGCGAGTCCGGGCTGAGGGGTTCCCGAAGAGGTAGCGAATCCTCCAAATCTGAACCTCCACCCATGACACAGCAATCACTTGTGTCGTATGGCTACCAAGTGACTCCGAGTCGGCGTCAGAGCGACGATAATTCTGCTGACAGCACAGAATCCGGCGAGGATTCAGAAGCTGATACTCCAATGCCCAAATCGATCAGAAACCAAGCACAGATTGCCGACCATTCAAAGCTGCCCTCTCCGCCTACTGCAGCTGTTGAGACACCCACCCGAGGACCTACCAAGAGACGGCGCGACGTTTTTGAGCAAGATGAGGACGAGTTCAGCGATATTGCCTCGGATGAAGAGCGGCAGATGGCTGCCATTGCGGACAAGAGCGCCGAGAAGGCCGCCCAGAGCCGTTTTACCACTCCCACCACTACCCGCTCATTCTCAGGGATGCCAACTCCTTCTGTATCGCGTACGCTGTTTCCCACCAGCGAATTCAAGAGACAGAAGCAAGTATCCTTTGAAGATACTCCCTCCATGTCATCTACGACTCTGTCGGCCACCACGACACCTTCAAAGACTCCATGTGGAACGCAAGGACCTCCTACAAGTAGCCCTCCGGAGACGAGCTACGATGTGACGGACGAAGTTATGAATCTTTTGAGAGGCCAACAAATTGACAATGGCGTTTTGTCATCTGTACAGAGTATCCTGGAAGCTGCAGCACGTCGCACCAAGGGCATTGTTCTCGGCCGTGACTCTGCGCGGTCAAGCCTCAAGATCAAGGATGACAAAATTGCTACCATGCAAGAGCGCATTACTGCACTCGAGAACCGCGAACGAATGCACAGGAGTCAGATGACGAATATCAAGGCTGGTTTGATGAAGATGTATGATGACAACTGATCGTGTTAAGTGTCAGGTTAGACGTGGCAAGGTTATGGTTATGATGATGTAAGAAGCTTTGAGCTTTGGTAATGTAGTTAGATATACCCTTTTAGTGATTGGTTAATAGTATCAGATTAGTTCTCGTGTGGCCTCCCAAACGAAAACATCTGTTAAAAGTATATTCGTCGTGTAGGCTTAGATTACACCGGTGACTGCCAATCAGTATAAACTACACGTCGACTGGACCCGGCATAGATATTCAAGAGTATTCTATTATAGTCCGAGACGCAAAGTGTTCATGTTTCATAGGCTTAGCAACATGGATTAGTGAATTTATTTCTATACAGCCCGACTCCGGCACAGCTCCTCCCAAGTGTATGCAATTCCAATTTATACCGCTTTATCGCTAAAAGTCAGGGCCCAACCTCTCAGCAAGGGCCTTTTCAGTATTGGCATAGACCTCGTCAGGAGGAGGGGTAGCATCGAGCTTGAGAACCTTGCCAACCTCCTCAAAACGGTTGACGACAGGCATGCTGGTCTCGATGAAAGTACGGAAACGCTTGCGGATACTCTCGGCATTGTCATCGTCACGACCACTGGTCTTTCCACGCTCGAGAAGACGAGACTCCATGACATCCTCCGGGCAGTCGAAGAAAAGAACAAGCTTGGCGGGGCAGACAGTCTCTTCAAACTTGACGGCCTGGTCCATCTTGCGGGGGAAGCCGTCAATGAGGAAGCGCCCCTTTTGCGAATCCTTTGCCTTGAGGTCGGCGGCCATGGCGTTCTCGAGGAGAGCAATAGTCACCTCCATGGGAACAATGAGGCCGTTTCGAATATAATCCTTGATGAGGTCTCCATATTGTGAACCGGGTCTTTCCTGCTCGGCGCGCAAAAGATCACCAGCTGACAAGTGACAGAAGCCGTGGTCTGAGACAAGCTTGGAGCACTGAGTGCCCTTACCAGCGCCAGGACCGCCGAGAACGAAGATGACGGTCACATCCTTAGGGTCGAAAGTCGGAGTTGACTTTTGGGGCGCGATGGTCGCGGGCGCATCTTGTTCGATAGCAGGCATGATTAGATATAGAGCTGTAGTTGTAGGTTGAGGTTAGCTGAGGAGTTTCATCATGGAAGAGGGGTTTACCTTTGGATTGGGTTCCTTTGTCAATGCGGGATCATTTAGGTATTAAAAAGGTACTTTAGGGAAGGGAAATACAAGGAAAGGAGCCTGATCTTTTAGTCGATAGAAAATCGATCGTGTTGATGCTGCCAAGACGAGGAGGAGTGGAATAGACCCTTGGATTGAGCGGTGTCCAATACGTATAGAGCCTGAGGCATCCATGATGTTGCTACAACCCACTTTACAAGCTCAACCTCAGATCAGCTCTTAACTTATCAGATCAACCGCAATGTAACATCCGCGATCACCTCGATAGAAAAAGACAACTATTTTGACAGAATTTATTCTCTCATGCGCTAAATGGAGTCCTTGATTGTATTGCCTCCACCATTCGAATATAGCGAGAATCTCCCAGCCCATGGACACATCCTTGATCAGCCGCAAGTGATGATTCCTTGCGATACACACAATACAGTTTCTCCAGATCATATGCTGGACATACTCCTGAAGCCCGACCTCTGACCTGGGCTTAGACTTGCTCCAAAATTCTTACCGACATCTTCATACGTAGCCTGGCAACGGACGACCTCATCCCGGCTGGCAACGACATGATATTCTCGAATACAGGCTTGCAACCATTATTCATAGTCCAGTGTGACAATTGGTTTATAAATGACCATAGCAGTCGAGCCGAAGAATTCGCCATCGGCATTGCCAATCTTGCTGAGTCTGGGCGTGATCTGAATCCCAACGACTGGCTTCCCGCCCTGGATGCCACTCCTGTGGCGAATAATGAGGTCGTCAAAGTCATCACTCTCTTCCTCGATGTCCCAGTCTGTCACGAAGAATGCCCTCGACTTGAGGAAGTAGTTGTTCAGCTTGACCGCTTTGTCGACAATGTTTTTAAGCTTCTCTTCCGCCTTGTGTTCCTCGTCAGGGTCCATGAAGATAGCTAGGTCATTTTTCATGCTGTCGACGATGCCCATAGCCTCTTTCTGGTTGTTTTCGTCGAACTGCTTACTTAAAAAGTTGGCTGTGTGAGCTTTGACACGACTCAGTTCTGGCATACTCTCGCAATCGATCTCTGTGCTTTGTTAATACATTACAATAGAATATGGATAAGTTGGAGGTCATACTAGAGATGTCCAAGCAGAACAACTGGAAAACTCTGCCTGCAGGACCACCGAAGGTGGCTGCTTCACCTTGAAAAATGTCACGAACAAGACACTTCCAGATATACTGCTCAAAATGGAACTCGGCCAGGTTGATATCTTTTTTCTGCTCCTTTTTGAGCGCTTCGACCACGTTGTGGTTTGCTCCTCGAGGGGCCGCCTTTCGGTAAGGCTTTACTGTGAGGACCTGAGTAACGAAGGTGAAGATGCCGTATCTGATACCATCCCAGGCACGCACGACCTCGTCATCGGGCACCTTGAACGCATCATTGAAGTTGGGGTCTTTTTCCTTTTCCATGGTAGCTATTTCCCTTCTCAACGTGTCGGCATAGGCCTGCCTGTCGTTGGCATAAGCCTGTGCCTCCTTGAGGTTTCTGGTGAGATCAACGTTGTGGTTAAGCAGTCTATTAATTCTCTTCATGGCCGCGGCGAGTTCCTTTTCACATTGTTTGAGCTTGGAAGTGCTATCGTCCGGTGAACTAGCCTGGAGGAGTTGACGTTCAAGGGAAGCGATTTTCTTCTTGGCCGCGTCAAGCTCAACCGCAAATTCAGTCTTGCGTAGAGTAACTGAAATTCGTTTCTGGATAGATGTCAGACCTTTATGGAGGCTTCGGATGCCAGAAAGGTCGTCCGAGGGCGAATCATCAACGTGCGAGGGGTCCGGCGTGGCTGGCCTGGGGGTGGCAGCATTGTTGCTGGCGGTCGCAGACTTGTTGGTCTTAAGAACAATCTTCCGCACCTTTTTGTTGGGAGAGTCGGCTTCTTCGTTGGAGGATGATCGTTTGTTAAGCACAGCGGACTGGTTTAAGGTGGGAAGAGGAGAAGTCTCGACCGCAGGATCAGAGCTGAAGTGCGGAGTCTCATGTTTGACATGAATTGATCGAGATCTCACGGAAGACACGGAGCGGTAGCGCGGGACGATTGGCTCGTCAGAGTCGCTTTCGGGATCCTTAAAACACTTAGGGGCCGCAGCTCGCGAGGGACGCTCTTGTCTGTCAGGAGTCGTGAACTCCATGGCTTTTTGATGCGATGTGATGGAAAGTCAAAGAGCAAGAAGCAAGTGAATCGTAGCTTCTCAGGGGAGAACGGCGAGGAGATAAATGAAACGATGAGGAGTTGAGGAGAAAGTTGTGAGCTTTTATGCGGCTTGGGGCTGGCAGTGATGCAGAGAAGAGGAGGAGAACAATAGCAAGCCGAGCTGACACTGGCAGGGCGCTGCCGCCCATTTTAACAATAGGATATCAATAGGCTCTATTGATGCACAATAGATAAAATCAGGCAGCATTGAGAAACAATACAGAAACGTGTGATTGACATATATGCCAATAGGCAGTGCACGTAAGGCTGTAGTTAGGAGTGAGTCTACAGAATTGCGTTTTATGGTCTACGGCTCTCTACCTAGAGTTTCAAAAGCTGTTATGCTTAGTAGGTAATCAGCGTAGAAAATATAAAGTTTGTAAACGTTTTCGTTGAATAGCCTCTCTGTTTGACCCATCATCGGTATTTCTCCTCATAGGTACCACAATCAAGGATATCATCATTTAGATTTTAACGTTTACAACGTTAAGGGTAAGTTAACAATACACTGTAAAATCCCCTTATTCTTTCCAAGTTGCTGTATCCGCTTAGGTTGTCATTCACTTTCTGACTAGGGATTGACTTGTGTCTACGCTGCTCTGGATCAGTACATACTTGTCGTGACGTTCGTTTCGATGCGTTTGTCCCGCTGGTACCAATTAACTTTAGCAATGATACATAGGCATTAGGAGAGAGATGCAAATGAACGCGAATTAGCTTAGGACTGATGATCCAAACCTGATCACAATACTGATATGTCTTTGTAGTAGCGTTTGTGCCCCGTAGCCCAGAATCTTGATTGCTTCGCTGACGATCGCTTGATCTTTCGTTGTTAGCAGGATCAAGTGCAGTTTTTGGAGAATTTCACAATTTCTGTAAGGACATGAAGCTGCTGTCAATCGTAAGTGAGACCAACCTTCACCTTTGCTTCAAAGAGACCATGCTTTCATGCTGAATGTATTGTCGCCTCGTATAGGAT
>NW_023501454.1:0-10034 GCF_013396195.1 Fusarium tjaetaba
CACCGTTTCTGGTGGTGAAGACAATGACCGACGATGATGCCCCTGTACCTCTCACAGATCGATTCCCGGTACCCGGAGTCTAGATCTGATCTCGTTCTTGGTGGCTCCATCCGGCTCCGCACCCGCTACCCCCGGCAAGACAACGGATAAAACAGTCAACGACATTCACAAACCTACTGCTTTTATCAATGCTAATGTTTCGGACTTCGTTTTGCTAGAGATTTCTGAGGCGATTGTCAGTCAAGCAACTTCATTTATTGATTGGCTTGTCTTGACCAACCGTCATGTTGTGCAACACCGTCTCGCTCACTGTTCATAGCAGGTATCGACACTGGCGACAGTCTCTGTTCCCGGGCAGACTTCGTTCCTCTCTCTTTCTTAACTTTTTCCTTCTCTCAAGCATCAGCCATTGCAAGTTCCCCACCCAGCGGTCAACTCTAACGCCACCTACGAAGCACCATTGCCAGTATGTACATCACGCGAGGCGAGAGTTACTATATACATGCGCTAACAGGAGACAAAAAGTCAGATCATCAAGTATAAAACGCCCCAGATTGTCACACCACTCCGGTTGACACACCATGCCTTCTGTCAAAGAGTCCCCCGACCCCGATCCAGTTCAACAAGCCATGGCCGCGGATGCCTACTGCACCCAAGTAAACCCGATGGTCAAGCTCCTCCAGCAGTTGATCGACGAGCGGCCAGCAGGCGACGATCCAGTCAAAAACATAGCCAAAGTCTGTTGTGTGATCATCCAAACGGGCGTAGAACACAAAAACATAAAGGGTCAGCGCTTACAGGATCAGAGCTACCCTCCTATGCTACAAGAGATGATACGCGACGTAGACTCGATTATGGATGCCTATTTTAAGAATCATCCTCACGGCGAGGGACCACGAGGCGAGAGTTCCTCTGTCGGAGATAAGATGCGCAGTGTCGAGGATGACGCTGAAAACGACGAAGCGACCCGAAAGGATCTGGAGACTGGGAGAGAGTAGAAGGCCGCTTGCGCTGGCGTTTACCGCCGTCTTTCGACGCACATCGAGAAGGGCGAGAAGTAGCTTGGTGCCACCGGCACTGATCGCGTCTTTCGTTCTTGGAACGAGAAGTGGGATGGCTTGTGGACTTCCTAGGTGTAAGATTGATTGTGACTAAAGACTAGAAGTAGATAGATTATGGAATCCAACGCACATGAGTTGTCTTCCAGATGTACTACACTGAAATGTCGCTCACTCTGTGCTGTGAAGTGTCGCCAAACGATAGAATGCAACACTTGAACCTACCATCAATTAATACCACGGAGATGCCCATATCCAGGCAACTCATGGCGACGGTCATCGCAAGCCTCTGGCTCAAGATGTCACCAACCCTCTAGGACCGACCGCCTCCAACACGTCTTCGCGATCGGGCGAATTAGAGACTGCATCACGCACGCGTGATCTCAGATCGGCATCGACCGAAACGATACTAAAGCCTGGATAATCAGATGGCTGCTGTCTCAACATGCCTGGAGCCCCTGGAGCCGAACACGAGACGACTGGGTCAGAAAAAGAAAGCAGCTTTAGCTTGGCACGTCAAGCCATCACTTAATCTCAAACAGGGGCAGACACCATACCCAAGTACAGAATCAGGCTGTGAGCAAAATGCCATTTCTCGGCCTCCACCGTTGCCCCGTCCTGGTCTAAAGCTAATCAGTAAAACCCCTTAGATTTCAGCTTCGAAACTTTATATAAGACGCCAATTGTATATTTAATTATAGACTCCTTGGTGACAGTTGGTTCTGGTAGTCTTCTTCTTACCGAACCTGCTACAGTGAGGGGGTATAGCATATATTGTGGAAATGAGAATTGTTAGGGTGAAATGACATCTGATAAAAGCAGAGCAAAGAAATTCGCATTAGAGGCCGCTGTGCTGCATGCTGAAGTCTGATTCGGAGAGGCGATGACAACCAAAATGATTAACGACGGGTTGTTTAAAGCGGTCTCCTTTAAAGGATAATTTGCTATCTGATATTGCTGGTAGGCGAAGTAGCTTATGCTGGTGTTAGCTATTGTGTCTTTTATTGATTGAGGGAGCGGCATATAATCAGCCGGTAAACGGCATCTCCTCTCGATGACCAAGCTGTAGTGCCGTTAGCGCGTTGTAATCATTTCGCGTCGTTGTTTGTGTAACTATGTAGGCAGTATGCTGAGTGCTTTCTGATCTTTTCTCAATGTATCGCTGATGTTGAAGCTCTTCTATCCTCCCGCTACCTCGCCATTATCTTCTTCACTCTCTGTATGGCTAATATCAGAAGATCGTTCCACAAGGATGGAGAAGCAGATTGCTGGCATCAACGACACGGAACTGCGTTGATTGACCTAGTATTCGAAGACATCGCGCCTGTCTGTTGAGATGTAGGAGTCGCGTGAACCGGTATGTTCTCTGAGGCGCCGTATCTCGTCAAGTATTGAACTGACTTGTATTGTAGGATCCAAAGCGAAGACGGTATGCTGGAAGCCGGCTGTCTAAGACTGAAGTGCCCCTTTCGCCGGCCCCTGCCCCTATGGTCACCGACGAGATCGTTATTCCTGCGTGTCCTGGTGCTGAAGTCGGAATTGAGGCTTCTCTGGTAACCGGAATCGATGAGGAAGATTCATTGGCCAGCCCCCTCCTCCATGGTGCATAACCATTCTGTCTTTATATGGACCATGGATGCGACGACTTGCTGAGGTACGCCGGATGGAGGAGCATCGTGTTGACTGCGCAGTGAGCTTGGCAAGATTAAAATGAGCTGTCCAATCACAATATGTCAGTATCGCCCTCAGGCGAGAAGAGCTTCAGGACATCAAGGTCCGGAGTATGAGAATGCATACTTAGCTAGTAAGGCGGAAATCCACAGACTCGATGAACACGAGAAGACCTTGGAGCAGAGTCTCGATAATCTAAACAAAGCAATTGTCTCTTTTAACCAGGAGCTAAGTGACCATGACGGACCGGGTGGCCGCAAGGGGGCTACAAAGTGCATCGTCGAGTTGCTGTTGCCTGGACCTCATGACATCGCTAAATGGGACGACAAGCGGTATAACGCGCTCTGTATCGTAGTACGCGGGGTGGCCGCTGAGGTAATTCTGCCAACGGGAAGGCTAGAGATGGAGGCGGCCGTTGAGGCAGAGGAGGATATGGAGCTGGATATGAAGTAGACTGTCGCAAGGATCATGGCTGGCGACGTCAGTGACGATACTTTATGTCGAGGTGATGGGAGCTTGATTGGATGATTGTGTTGCGTTGGTGGTGAATTACCTATGAAATTGATCTATTGGGAATCTCGGCTGTTGATCCGTCGTTCGGAGAATAGATAGCACTCTTCGATAAGATCTCAAAGGTCGTTGCCCTTGTATGAACAAGACATGTTGCAAGAATCATATTCGAGGCAGCATACACAGCAGAGGAAGCGGAGGGAGGGAGCTGGAAACACACGGACAACCCTCAGGGGCATAAGCAAGTATACATGCCCTTGTTGTCCTCCATCAATCTCCTTGTGGCCTGTGGCTTGTGACCGAGGTTACTCAGGGTTGGGCGTCGCTCGCTTCACGTGTCGTACAGATACCACTTGTCTTATTGCACCATAAGAATAATACAGCAGGTCTTATTTGCATTGCGCAACACCGGAGGCAAGTCTCCACGCCACGAGCGAGATCCACGTCGGCATTGGCGGCCTGTCACAGGTGCTTGCTCCGTTCGAGAAGCGCTGTGCGACAAGTTCGGTCAGTTTTGCGCTGCGTTATTCTCGTGGGGCGATTGGTCAGATGAGTTTCCTTGGATAATACGTGCGGGTGATGGGGGCTTCATCGGCCATGTTTACGAAGCCACTAATTTCGCATTTACGGGGCGTAGTCGAGGGATTGCTATTGTTCGCTATGAAAGTGTAGCGGTCTGCCACTGTCATTGCGGTGAGGTTTGGTGGTTGGCTTTGATCCATGCAGCGTGATAACAGACATTGCATGTTTCCCATATCTTAGGGTCCAAATACATGGTAACATCCATGAAAATAGTCGATTGAGACATCAAATCTTCAACACCGACATATAGCGTAGCAGACTTTATCAAGATGGGAAACAGGAGTCTGGTCATCATAGTCTTTGTGAACATGTAGTAACGCCATAATAAAGCTGCGTAGCTAATATGCTGAAAAATGCTTGTTTACTAAGAGATATAGGGTATATCTTGACGTCACGATGCCGAGAAGCAGTAGAGCAACCGACAACCTCGTGGCTGGAGCATTCAGATCATGAAAAATATGCACGACAACAAGTATATATATATATACTACACAGGTCTTGGGCCGAAGTCAGCTATTTTTTCAATGAGTTGAAGAACCATCTGTTGCTATTAATTGGCTCTTACTATCATACAGTTCAGCGTAAGCACGTGTTATATTTAGCGCGTTAGTCTAGTCCGTCCTAATAAAACAACCCAACATTACCAACTCGTTCCACTGAACTTGACTTAGTATTTACATCAGGTGATTGAGCTTTTTTCCAAACTCAACTGGCATTGATGCCTTCATTTCGCAAAACGCGCGCGCGTACAGGCTGCATGACTTGCAGGGCTCGAAAAGTCAAATGCGATGAATCCAAGCCCTTCTGCGACAATTGCAAGCGCGTAAATAAAACGTGTGTGTACCAGCAACCACAGTACGTCAATTATACTAACAAACAGCAATCTACAGACAGAGATGATGGAATGAACCAGCGAGTACTGAGCGACCCTGGCAGTTCTGGTGACCACCTGGAGGAGGGCGGTGAATCTAATATCTCCTCGATCCAGCAGGCTTCTGGTGATCCGATTGAGAACGACGTGGGTTATCTGGACTTTTCATGGGGCGAATGGGGTGACCCGTTCCCGTCAGCGACATTCGGACAAGTTGTACAAGACCTTTTACTGCAAACAAGTCCAGGGCAAGTTTCTCTACCGAGCGACATATTTCCAGATCCTAGCTCAACCTACTCCTTCTTCAAATCGAGCGTGAACCTGCCATTCATTACGCCCTGGGACTCGATGAATTGGAATATTGCAAAAGGCTATATATGCCACTTGGCAACGAGTACTCCGGCTGTATCTGCCGCTATTCAAGCCATCGAAACAGCGTACCAGAGCCTTCTTGACGACGGCGACATATCACCCGGTTTGTCGAGATATTTCGCCGCCAAGACCCTCTATATATCTCTTCAAGGCGATCTTACATGCGACCTTGAGCTGGTGCTCATTACAGGTTTCCTGTTGGCATGTTTTGAAGTCGTGGTTCAACAAGAAACTGTTCCAAGTCTTCTGAAGCAGGAGGGTATGTTGATAAAGCGTCTTGAAGAGTGCGCCGAGCCTCAGACCTGGTCTTCTCTGGCAAGAAGAATAATATCGTGGCTGTATCTGTTACATAGCAAGGCCATGCATCTTGGAGGGCGTGGGATACTCAGCCCAAAAGTCATTACCCTTCTTCAGAAGAGCCATCACATCTCTTCTCTGACGTGTTTACGAGTCGGCCATGCTACTATTGAAGAGGCTGTAAACGATTCAATTCAGCAGTCATTGTTTCACTTTTACTTCGAGCTTCAGGACATTAGTCTTCAGGTTTCGTGTCTGAATCGGCATCATCGATCGCGCGGTACTTTGAAGGACGAGACGGCCGTAGACACGATATCAAAGACCCTCGAGAAGCAGCTGCAATGCTTATGGGAAGGCCGACCTCTTTTAATTGATGCACTAAGTGATGAAGGCGGTTTCGCACATGGGCAAGATGCTACACTGCCCTCTGAGCTCAATCTCGTGGCTTGTCTGTGTCGCATATGCTACCATGCTGAAATTATCTACCACGCACGAGCCTACGGGCGATCTCAACCGCTTTCTCCTTCTATTCTCAATGCAAGAGCAGCAATCCGCCAAGGAGTTGAGAAGTTGGGCAGTGCGCGAATTACACATCCAGCTTTTATTTGGCCGCTGTTTATGTATGCTGTCGAAACTACTGAGGAGGATGATTTAGAGTGGGCATTGGCCACATTGCAAGGTATACAGGATCCATGGTGGAATTCCAAAATGATCACGGATCTCGCATCTGGTGTAGGCAGGGAACAGCTTAAAAAGAGCGAGAGGGTTGATTCACGATATCTATGTCTGGAAACGTTCGGTACTGTGCCACCGTATATATAGAACGATAGACTGAACGATTGAATTTCTTCCCTTAACTGCCTTGAAAAATAAAATTGTTACTCTACATACTTTCTGCTACTCGAGTAAATAGACCCTTGCTTCGTAGGGTCCGAGATACGACTTCTGGTGCGTAGTAGCAGGCTCATTAGAGCTCCTTACAAGCAGAGACGTTGATCCAAGTTCCAAACCTTCAAAGTTCGGCAAAGCAAGGTCCGAGTGTGACAAGTTTGCGACTGTCAAAGCTCTCATACCAGTTCTGGAGTCTGTCTTTATGAAAGCCATCAAATCATTATGCTTATCAATGAGAGAGAATGTGCTATAAACGAACAGCGAAGAGTATTTCTTTCGAACCTCCAGCATTCCTCGCCAGAACTCTAAAACACTGCCCTTATCCCTAAGCTGATTAGCAACATTAATATCTGGATAGCTATCCAGGACTGGCATCTATGGTACTGCAGCACTGCCTGTAAAGCCTGCATTTGCTGTATTATCCTATTGCATCGGAACTCTAGCATGATCTCTCGCTACACGCTGGAGATTTCTCCTAGCCTCTTCTACCGCCGCAGGATCATTGTTCGTACGATCTCGAATGTCCTGGACGTAGTTGACAGACCTGACGCACTTATACTCATCCGTCCCCAAGAGTCAGGGGCATTAATCATGCCAATCTCCTGTCCTTGGTAAATGAACAGTGTTCCGGTCATGGTAGCTAGAACAGTTGCTAGCATCTTGGCCGCCTGTTCTCTGTACTCTGGAAGATCTGATGCAAATCGCGATACTGATCTTCCCTGGTCGTGATTCTCCAAAAAGACGGTCGTCCATGACCCCGTTGTTTCTGGAAGCTTCTGCCATTTTGTCAGGCATCGCTTAAAGTCGTTCTTGTCAAAAGGCAAAGGCAGGAATCGATTCCCAGGCGTCTGGCCAAGATTTACCGTGTCAAAGTTGAAGACCATGTCGATTTCCTGAGATCCAGGTTGCGAACCAGGTGAGATATACTTCAACACATCCTCAAGATCAGGCGTGTTTGGCAGCTCGCCTACAGTCATGACATCGTATGGCTTCATGACCTCCTTCATTTCGCGGAGATATTCGTGGATGCGGGGACCGTTTGCATAGTGGCATGTAGCTATCTGAGTCTCTTCATCTGGTTCGGCGACTGGTGCGTCCGGTAGACCTGGAACCTTAGAGAATTTGTTGACGGTTAACGTCCAAGCCGGCTTAGTAAACTGGCTTCTCCAGTTGTTCGGCCTACACTTATTTCCGTTGCTGTCAATCTTGGGCTGTCTCCAAAAGTACCGATCTCGCTTTGGGCTCGAGGCAGAAGATTTCGATTCAATAAACCAAGGGTGCTGATCGGAGGTATGGTTGATGACCAAGTCAAAGATGACCCTCATTCCTCTGTCGTGGATTTCTCTGATGAGTTGCTGGCAGTCTTCAAGTGTACCGTATGGTTCATGGATGTCTTGGAAGTCGGAAATATCGTACCCCATATCGACCTGGGGGCTTTTATAATGGGGCGAGATCCAGATGATGTCTATGCCAAGGTCTTTCAGGTAGTCTAACTTGGAGATGACGCCGGGGATGTCGCCGATACCGTCACCATTCGAGTCTTTGAAAGATGCTGGGTAGATTTGGTAGACAACGCCATGCTTCCACCAAAGTGGTTCATAGTGGTAGATCTTTTTAGTCACAGTGATGATTTATGGGTGATAATGCAACGATATACGAATGGCTTTGGTGAGGCTTTTGATCTATCAAGTTCTTGGCTTAGTTGTCTGAAGGGATCTGAAGTTTGTCTAGATAACTAGTTACATTTTATGTGTTCAAGTGGCTTCACTAGCACATGACCTCGACTATATACCCGAGTGAAGCGAGCTTGTCTAGTGGTTGATCGACCCGTCGGGCCTCGATCCGAAGGAAGCGATACGTCCCGTGAGGGCATTTCCCAGGCATTCAGTGGCTGCTCGCTTATATCGCTAAGTAGCTTGATTCTAACACGACTCACAGCCAATCGTGCACAGGGTGCTCGGCTAGCTCGGCTGACATTCCAACAATGGCTTAGTATACTCAAGCTTAAAATTTTCCCAGATCCCCATGGGGAATTTCCGCAAACAACTCCCTGTCATTAAACGGGTTTCTTATTATTCCTGGGGTAGTAATAATGCTCTTATATAAACTAGTTGAGATATCTCTTGGAATACTTGAGTCCACAGGCTGATTCATTTCTAACTCACTTCACCCCATCCCAGCATAATTATCTCTCTGTATATCTCCAACTACAATGGCTTTCCATGCTGCAAATGATGCAGACCTCAAAGAGGGAGTTGATCATTGTGAAGGAGCAAAAGCTACAAATGCTGATGATCTTCATCAAGCTGAGCGCGCGGCTGAAGAAGAACGCGATACCGCGTTTCTCAAGTCTATCAAGCAGCATCGAGCCGCTGTCGCTTGGTCCGTCCTTCTCTCGACTGCAATTATCATGGAAGGATACGATATGAAACTCATCGGATCTCTCAACGCCCGGCCAGCCTTTACGAAGAGATATGGCAAACAACTCGCCAACGGAAAATATGAAATACCTGCTGCCTGGCAAGCTGGTTTGTCCAACGGCGCCTCTGTTGGATCCATCATCGGCCTCTACCTGAACGGACATATGTCTGAACGTCTGGGCTTCAAGAAGGCAATGCTCTTATCCCTATTTCTCATGACTTTGGCCATCTTTATACCATTCTTTGCCCCCAGCATTCAGGTCTTACTGGTTGGGCAGATCTTCCAGGGCATTCCGTGGGGTGTTTTCCAAACTCTGACCACGGCTTATGCAGCTGAGGTCTGCCCCGTTCATCTCCGAGGTTATCTTACGACTTATGTCAATTTATGCTGGGTATGCCCTCTTGTTCTATTTTGCTGTTTTATGGCGCTGACTCTGAATCAACAATAGGTCATTGGACAGTTTCTATCTGCCGGGGTCCTGCGAGCGATGGCCACCAGATCCGATCAATGGGCTTACCGCATTCCCTTTGCCATCCAATGGATTTGGCCTGTCCCTCTAATCATTGCGATATCATTTGCACCAGAGTCGCCTTGGTGGTGCGTTCGTAAAGATCGTATCGATGATGCCAAAGCTAACCTCCGTCGCCTTGTCGACTCTCGAACCACTTCGGCCGAAGCACTCGATAACATGGTCAAACTTATGGAAGTGACTGTTGCACAAGAGCGAGAGGCCGGGACTGGAAAACACTATCCTGATTGTTTCCGTGGTGTTAACCGGCGACGAACGATCATTGCATGCTGTACCTGGGGAATTCAGATCTTGTCTGGTACCGGCCTGCGAACGTATGCAACCTACTTTTATCACCAAGCCGGTCTCCCTACTACTCAAGCCTTCAACATGAGTCTCATCCAGTATGCTCTCGGTATCGTTGGAGTGTGGATTTCTTGGCTCATGCTTCCGTACTTCGGCCGACGAACTATGTACATCTGGGGTCTAGTTGGTCTAGATGTTTGTCTTTTAGTCATGGGTGGACTAGGTACAAGACCCACTACACCTACACTTGGCTGGACTGTTGGAAGCATGTTGATTCTCTACACAGTGGTTTACGACATCACTGTCGGTCCTATCTGTTATGCTCTCGTGTCAGACGTACCAGCATCTGAGCTGCGAAGTAAGACGGTTGTGCTTGCCCGCATGAGTTACAATATGCTCAATATTGTGAGCAATGTCATCACACCTTACATGCTAAACCCAGGTGCTTGGGCATGGGGAGCCAAGGCTGGGTTTTTCTTTGCAGGAACTTGTTTTCTATCACTTATCTTTACACTGTTGTGCATCCCGGAAACAAAGAATCGTACAT